>NC_142937.1:52046891-52144391 GCF_046866305.1 Octopus bimaculoides | reverse complement strand
GAGAGAGATAGAGGTGTGTGTTATCGGAAAGAGAAAGGTGTGTGCTGTCGGAAAGAGAGAGATAGAGGTGTGTGTTATCGGAAAGAGAAAGGTGTGTGCTGTCGGAAAGAGAGAGATAGAGGTGTGTGTTATCGGAAGGAGAAAGGTGTGTGTTGTCGGAAAGAGAGAGATAGAGGTGTGTGTTATTGGAAAGAGAAAGGTGTGTGTTGTCGGAAAGAGAGAGATAGAGGTGTGTGTTATCGGAAAGAGAGAGATAGAGGTGTGTGTTATCGAAAAGGGAAAGGTGTGTGCTGTCGGAAAGAGAGAGATAGAGGTGTGTGTTATCGGAAAGAGAAAGGTGTGTGTTGTCGGAAAGAGAGAGATAGAGGTGTGTGTTATCGGAAAGAGAAAGGTGTGTGTTGTCGGAAAGAGAGGGATAGAGGTGTGTGTTATCGGAAAGAGAAAGGTGTGTGCTGTCGGAAAGAGAGAGATAGAGGTGTGTGTTATCGGAAAGAGAAAGGTGTGTGCTGTCGGAAAGAGAGAGATAGAGGTGTGTGTTATCGGAAGGAGAAAGGTGTGTGTTGTCGGAAAGAGAGAGATAGAGGTGTGTGTTATCGGAAAGAGAAAGGTGTGTGTTGTCGGAAAGAGAGAGATAGAGGTGTGTGTTATCGGAATGAGAAAGGTTTGTGTTGTCGGAAAGAGAGAGATAGAGGTGTGTGTTATCGGAAAGAGAAAGGTGTGTGTTGTCGGAAAGAGAGAGATAGAGGTGTGTGTTATCGGAAAGAGAAAGGTGTGTGCTGTCGGAAAGAGAGAGATAGAGGCGTGTGTTATCGGAAAGAGAAAGGTGTGTGTTGTCGGAAAGAGAGAGATAGAGGTGTGTGTTATCGGAAAGAGAGAGATAGAGGTGTGTGTTGTCGGAAAGAGAGAGATAGAGGTGTGAGTTATCGGAAAGAGAAAGGTGTGTGCTGTCGGAAAGAGAGAGATAGAGGTGTGTGTTACCGGAAAGAGAAAGGTGTGTGCTGTCGGAAAGAGAGAGATAGAAGTGTGTGTTATCGGAAGGAGAAAGGTGTGTGTTGTCGGAAAGAGAGAGATAGAGGTGTGTGTTATCGGAAAGAGAAAGGTGTGTGTTGTCGGAAAGAGAGAGATAGAGGTGTGTGTTATCGGAAAGAGAGAGATAGAGGTGTGTGTTATCGGAAAGGGAAAGGTGTGTGCTGTCGGAAAGAGAGAGATAGAGGTGTGTGTTATCGGAAAGAGAAAGGTGTGTGTTGTCGGAAAGAGAGAGATAGAGGTGTGTGTTATCGGAAAGAGAAAGGTGTGTGCTGTCGGAAAGAGAGAAATAGAGGTGTGTGTTATCGCAAAGAGAGAGATAGAAGTGTGTGTTGTCGGAAAGAGACAAATAGAGGTGTGTGTTATCGGAAAGAGAAAGGTGTGTGTTGTCGGAAAGAGAGAGATAGAGGTGTGTGTTATCGGAAAGAGAAAGGTGTCTGTTGTCGGAAAGAGAGAGATAGAGGTGTGTGTTATCGGAAACAGAAAGGTGTGTGCTGTCGGAAAGAGAGAGATAGAGGTGTGTGTTATAGGAAAGAGAAAGGTGTGTGTTGTCGGAAAGAGAGAGATAGAGGTGTGTGTTATCGGAAAGAGAAAGGTGTGTTCTGTCGGAAAGAGAGAGATAGAGGTGTGTGTTATCGGAAAGAGAAAGGTGTGTGTTGTCGGAAAGAGAGAGATAGAGGTGTGTGTTATCGGAAAGAGAAAGGTGTGTGCTGTCGGAAAGAGAGAGATAGAAGTGTGTGTTATCGGAAAGAGAAAGGTGTGTGCTGTCGGAAAGAGAGAGATAGAGGTGTGTGTTATCGGAAAGAGAGAGATAGAGGTGTGTGTTATCGGAAAGAGAGAGATAGAGGTGTGTGTTATCGGAAAGAGAAAGGTGTGTGTTGTCGGAAAGAGAGAGATAGAGGTGTGTGTTATCGGAAAGAGAAAGGTGTGTGTTGTCGGAAAGACTGAGATAGAGGTGTGTGTTATCGGAAAGAGAGAGATAGAGGTGTGTGTTGTCGGAAAGAGAGAGATAGAGGTGTGAGTTATCGGAAAGAGAAAGGTGTGTGCTGTCGGAAAGAGAGAGATAGAGGTGTGTGTTACCGGAAAGAGAAAGGTGTGTGCTGTCGGAAAGAGAGAGATAGAAGTGTGTGTTATCGGAAGGAGAAAGGTGTGTGTTGTCGGAAAGAGAGAGATAGAGGTGTGTGTTATCGGAAAGAGAAAGGTGTGTGTTGTCGGAAAGAGAGAGATAGAGGTGTGTGTTATCGGAAAGAGAGAGATAGAGATGTGTGTTATGGGAAAGGGAAAGGTGTGTGCTGTCAGAAAGAGAGAGATAGACGTGTGTGTTATCGGAAAGAGAAAGGTGTGTGTTGTCGGAAAGAGAGAGATAGAGGTGTGTGTTATCGGAAAGAGAGAGATAGAGGTGTGTGTTATCGGAAAGGGAAAGGTGTGTGCTGTCGGAAAGAGAGAGATAGAGGTGTGTGTTATCGGAAAGAGAAAGGTGTGTGTTGTCGGAAAGAGAGAGATAGAGGTGTGTGTTATCGGAAAGAGAAAGGTGTGTGCTGTCGGAAAGAGAGAAATAGAGGTGTGTGTTATCGCAAAGAGAGAGATAGAAGTGTGTGTTGTCGGAAAGAGAGAAATAGAGGTGTGTGTTATCGGAAAGAGAAAGGTGTGTGTTGTCGGAAAGAGAGAGATAGAGGTGTGTGTTATCGGAAAGAGAAAGGTGTCTGTTGTCGGAAAGAGAGAGATAGAGGTGTGTGTTATCGGAAAGAGAAAGGTGTGTGCTGTCGGAAAGAGAGAGATAGAGGTGTGTGTTATAGGAAAGAGAAAGGTGTGTGTTGTCGGAAAGAGAGAGATAGAGGTGTGTGTTATCGGAAAGAGAAAGGTGTGTTCTGTCGGAAAGAGAGAGATAGAGGTGTGTGTTATCGGAAAGAGAAAGGTGTGTGTTGTCGGAAAGAGAGAGATAGAGGTGTGTGTTATCGGAAAGAGAAAGGTGTGTGCTGTCGGAAAGAGAGAGATAGAGGTGTGTGTTATCGGAAAGAGAAAGGTGTGTGCTGTCGGAAAGAGAGAGATAGAGGTGTGTGTTATCGGAAAGAGAGAGATAGAGGTGTGTGTTATCGGAAAGAGAGAGATAGAGGTGTGTGTTATCGGAAAGAGAAAGGTGTGTGTTGTCGGAAAGAGAGAGATAGAGGTGTGTGTTATCGGAAAGAGAAAGGTGTGTGTTGTCGGAAAGAGAGAGATAGAGGTGTGTGTTATCGGAAAGAGAGAGATAGAGGTGTGTGTTATCGGAAAGGGAAAGGTGTGTGCTGTCAGAAAGAGAGAGATAGACGTGTGTGTTATCGGAAAGAGAAAGGTGTGTGTTGTCGGAAAGAGAGAGATAGAGGTGTGTGTTATCGGAAAGAGAAAGGTGTGTGTTGTCGGAAAGAGAGAGATAGAGGTGTGTGTTATCGGAAAGAGAGAGATAGAGGTGTGTGTTGTCGGAAAGAGAGAGATAGAGGTGTGAGTTATCGGAAAGAGAAAGGTGTGTGTTGTCGGAAAGAGAGAGATAGAGGTGTGTGTTATCGGAAAGAGAGAGATAGAGGTGTGTGTTATCGGAAAGGGAAAGGTGTGTGCTGTCGGAAAGAGAGAGATAGAGGTGTGTGTTATCGGAAAGAGAAAGGTGTGTGTTGTCGGAAAGAGAGAGATAGAGGTGTGTGTTATCGGAAAGAGAAAGGTGTGTGCTGTCGGAAAGAGAGAAATAGAGGTGTGTGTTATCGCAAAGAGAGAGATAGAAGTGTGTGTTGTCGGAAAGAGAGAAATAGAGGTGTGTGTTATCGGAAAGAGAAAGGTGTGTGTTGTCGGAAAGAGAGAGATAGAGGTGTGTGTTATCGGAAAGAGAAAGGTGTCTGTTGTCGGAAAGAGAGAGATAGAGTTGTGTGTTATCGGAAAGAGAAAGGTGTGTGCTGTCGGAAAGAGAGAGATAGAGGTGTGTGTTATAGGAAAGAGAAAGGTGTGTGTTGTCGGAAAGAGAGAGATAGAGGTGTGTGTTATCGGAAAGAGAAAGGTGTGTTCTGTCGGAAAGAGAGAGATAGAGGTGTGTGTTATCGGAAAGAGAAAGGTGTGTGTTGTCGGAAAGAGAGAGATAGAGGTGTGTGTTATCGGAAAGAGAAAGGTGTGTGCTGTCGGAAAGAGAGAGATAGAGGTGTGTGTTATCGGAAAGAGAAAGGTGTGTGCTGTCGGAAAGAGAGAGATAGAGGTGTGTGTTATCGGAAAGAGAGAGATAGAGGTGTGTGTTATCGGAAAGAGAGAGATAGAGGTGTGTGTTATCGGAAAGAGAAAGGTGTGTGTTGTCGGAAAGAGAGAGATAGAGGTGTGTGTTATCGGAAAGAGAAAGGTGTGTGTTGTCGGAAAGAGAGAGATAGAGGTGTGTGTTATCGGAAAGAGAGAGATAGAGGTGTGTGTTATCGGAAAGGGAAAGGTGTGTGCTGTCAGAAAGAGAGAGATAGACGTGTGTGTTATCGGAAAGAGAAAGGTGTGTGTTGTCGGAAAGAGAGAGATAGAGGTGTGTGTTATCGGAAAGAGAAAGGTGTGTGTTGTCGGAAAGAGAGAGATAGAGGTGTGTGTTATCGGAAAGGGAAAGGTGTGTGCTGTCGGAAAGAGAGAGATAGAGGTGTGTGTTATCGGAAAGAGAAAGGTGTGTGTTGTCGGAAAGAGAGAGATAGAGGTGTGTGTTATCGGAAAGAGAAATGTTTGTGTTGTCGGAAAGAGAGAGATAGAGGTGTGTGTTATCGGAAAGAGAAAGGTGTGTGTTGTCGGAAAGAGAGAGATAGAGGTGTGTGTTATCGGAAAGAGAAAGGTGTGTGCTGTCGGAAAGACAGAGATAGAGGTGTGTGTTATCGGAAAGAGAAAGGTGTGTGCTGTCGGAAAGAGAGAGATAGAGGTGTGTGTTATCGGAAGGAGAAAGGTGTGTGTTGTCGGAAAGAGAGAGATAGAGGTGTGTGTTATTGGAACGAGAAAGGTGTGTGTTGTCGGAAAGAGAGAGATAGAGGTGTGTGTTATCGGAAAGAGAGAGATAGAGGTGTGTGTTATCGAAAAGGGAAAGGTGTGTGCTGTCGGAAAGAGAGAGATAGAGGTGTGTGTTATCGGAAAGAGAAAGGTGTGTGTTGTCGGAAAGAGAGAGATAGAGGTGTGTGTTATCGGAAAGAGAAAGGTGTGTGTTGTCGGAAAGAGAGAGATAGAGGTGTGTGTTATCGGAAAGAGAAAGGTGTGTGCTGTCGGAAAGAGAGAGATAGAGGTGTGTGTTATCGGAAAGAGAAAGGTGTGTGCTGTCGGAAAGAGAGAGATAGAGGTGTGTGTTATCGGAAGGAGAAAGGTGTGTGTTGTCGGAAAGAGAGAGATAGAGGTGTGTGTTATCGGAAAGAGAAAGGTGTGTGTTGTCGGAAAGAGAGAGATAGAGGTGTGTGTTATCGGAATGAGAAAGGTTTGTGTTGTCGGACAGAGAGAGATAGAGGTGTGTGTTATCGGAAAGAGAAAGGTGTGTGTTGTCGGAAAGAGAGAGATAGAGGTGTGTGTTATCGGAAAGAGAAAGCTGTGTGCTGTCGGAAAGACAGAGATAGAGGCGTGTGTTATCGGAAAGAGAAAGGTGTGTGTTGTCGGAAAGAGAGAGATAGAGGTGTGTGTTATCGGAAAGAGAGAGATAGAGGTGTGTGTTGTCGGAAAGAGAGAGATAGAGGTGTGAGTTATCGGAAAGAGAAAGGTGTGTGCTGTCGGAAAGAGAGAGATAGGGGTGTGTGTTACCGGAAAGAGAAAGGTGTGTGCTGTCGGAAAGAGAGAGATAGAAGTGTGTGTTATCGGAAGGAGAAAGGTGTGTGTTGTCGGAAAGAGAGAGATAGAGGTGTGTGTTATCGGAAAGAGAAAGGTGTGTGTTGTCGGAAAGAGAGAGATAGAGGTGTGTGTTATCGGAAAGAGAGAGATAGAGGTGTGTGTTATCGGAAAGGGAAAGGTGTGTGCTGTCGGAAAGAGAGAGATAGAGGTGTGTGTTATCGGAAAGAGAAAGGTGTGTGTTGTCGGAAAGAGAGAGATAGAGGTGTGTGTTATCGGAAAGAGAAAGGTGTGTGCTGTCGGAAAGAGAGAAATAGAGGTGTGTGTTATCGCAAAGAGAGAGATAGAAGTGTGTGTTGTCGGAAAGAGAGAAATAGAGGTGTGTGTTATCGGAAAGAGAAAGGTGTGTGTTGTCGGAAAGAGAGAGATAGAGGTGTGTGTTATCGGAAAGAGAAAGGTGTCTGTTGTCGGAAAGAGAGAGATAGAGGTGTGTGTTATCGGAAACAGAAAGGTGTGTGCTGTCGGAAAGAGAGAGATAGAGGTGTGTGTTATAGGAAAGAGAAAGGTGTGTGTTGTCGGAAAGAGAGAGATAGAGGTGTGTGTTATCGGAAAGAGAAAGGTGTGTTCTGTCGGAAAGAGAGAGATAGAGGTGTGTGTTATCGGAAAGAGAAAGGTGTGTGTTGTCGGAAAGAGAGAGATAGAGGTGTGTGTTATCGGAAAGAGAAAGGTGTGTGCTGTCGGAAAGAGAGAGATAGAAGTGTGTGTTATCGGAAAGAGAAAGGTGTGTGCTGTCGGAAAGAGAGAGATAGAGGTGTGTGTTATCGGAAAGAGAGAGATAGAGGTGTGTGTTATCGGAAAGAGAGAGATAGAGGTGTGTGTTATCGGAAAGAGAGAGATAGAGGTGTGTGTTATCGGAAAGAGAAAGGTGTGTGTTGTCGGAAAGAGAGAGATAGAGGTGTGTGTTATCGGAAAGAGAAAGGTGTGTGTTGTCGGAAAGAGAGAGATAGAGGTGTGTATTATCGGAAAGAGAGAGATAGAGGTGTGTGTTGTCGGAAAGAGAGAGATAGAGGTGTGAGTTATCGGAAAGAGAAAGGTGTGTGCTGTCGGAAAGAGAGAGATAGAGGTGTGTGTTACCGGAAAGAGAAAGGTGTGTGCTGTCGGAAAGAGAGAGATAGAAGTGTGTGTTATCGGAAGGAGAAAGGTGTGTGTTGTCGGAAAGAGAGAGATAGAGGTGTGTGTTATCGGAAAGAGAAAGGTGTGTGTTGTCGGAAAGAGAGAGATAGAGGTGTGTGTTATCGGAAAGAGAGAGATAGAGATGTGTGTTATGGGAAAGGGAAAGGTGTGTGCTGTCAGAAAGAGAGAGATAGACGTGTGTGTTATCGGAAAGAGAAAGGTGTGTGTTGTCGGAAAGAGAGAGATAGAGGTGTGTGTTATCGGAAAGAGAAAGGTGTGTGCTGTCGGAAAGAGAGAAATAGAGGTGTGTGTTATCGCAAAGAGAGAGATAGAAGTGTGTGTTGTCGGAAAGAGAGAAATAGAGGTGTGTGTTATCGGAAAGAGAAAGGTGTGTGTTGTCGGAAAGAGAGAGATAGAGGTGTGTGTTATCGGAAAGAGAAAGGTGTCTGTTGTCGGAAAGAGAGAGATAGAGGTGTGTGTTATCGGAAAGAGAAAGGTGTGTGCTGTCGGAAAGAGAGAGATAGAGGTGTGTGTTACAGGAAAGAGAAAGGTGTGTGTTGTCGGAAAGAGAGAGATAGAGGTGTGTGTTATCGGAAAGAGAAAGGTGTGTTCTGTCGGAAAGAGAGAGATAGAGGTGTGTGTTATCGGAAAGAGAAAGGTGTGTGTTGTCGGAAAGAGAGAGATAGAGGTGTGTGTTATCGGAAAGAGAAAGGTGTGTGCTGTCGGAAAGAGAGAGATAGAGGTGTGTGTTATCGGAAAGAGAAAGGTGTGTGCTGTCGGAAAGAGAGAGATAGAGGTGTGTGTTATCGGAAAGAGAGAGATAGAGGTGTGTGTTATCGGAAAGAGAGAGATAGAGGTGTGTGTTATCGGAAAGAGAAAGGTGTGTGTTGTCGGAAAGAGAGAGATAGAGGTGTGTGTTATCGGAAAGAGAAAGGTGTGTGTTGTCGGAAAGAGAGAGATAGAGGTGTGTGTTATCGGAAAGAGAGAGATAGAGGTGTGTGTTATCGGAAAGGGAAAGGTGTGTGCTGTCAGAAAGAGAGAGATAGACGTGTGTGTTATCGGAAAGAGAAAGGTGTGTGTTGTCGGAAAGAGAGAGATAGAGGTGTGTGTTATCGGAAAGAGAAAGGTGTGTGTTGTCGGAAAGAGAGAGATAGAGGTGTGTGTTATCGGAAAGAGAGAGATAGAGGTGTGTGTTGTCGGAAAGAGAGAGATAGAGGTGTGAGTTATCGGAAAGAGAAAGGTGTGTGTTGTCGGAAAGAGAGAGATAGAGGTGTGTGTTATCGGAAAGAGAGAGATAGAGGTGTGTGTTATCGGAAAGGGAAAGGTGTGTGCTGTCGGAAAGAGAGAGATAGAGGTGTGTGTTATCGGAAAGAGAAAGGTGTGTGTTGTCGGAAAGAGAGAGATAGAGGTGTGTGTTATCGGAAAGAGAAAGGTGTGTGCTGTCGGAAAGAGAGAAATAGAGGTGTGTGTTATCGCAAAGAGAGAGATAGAAGTGTGTGTTGTCGGAAAGAGAGAAATAGAGGTGTGTGTTATCGGAAAGAGAAAGGTGTGTGTTGTCGGAAAGAGAGAGATAGAGGTGTGTGTTATCGGAAAGAGAAAGGTGTCTGTTGTCGGAAAGAGAGAGATAGAGTTGTGTGTTATCGGAAAGAGAAAGGTGTGTGCTGTCGGAAAGAGAGAGATAGAGGTGTGTGTTATAGGAAAGAGAAAGGTGTGTGTTGTCGGAAAGAGAGAGATAGAGGTGTGTGTTATCGGAAAGAGAAAGGTGTGTTCTGTCGGAAAGAGAGAGATAGAGGTGTGTGTTATCGGAAAGAGAAAGGTGTGTGTTGTCGGAAAGAGAGAGATAGAGGTGTGAGTTATCGGAAAGAGAAAGGTGTGTGCTGTCGGAAAGAGAGAGATAGAGGTGTGTGTTATCGGAAAGAGAGACATAGAGGTGTGTGTTATCGGAAAGAGAAAGGTGTGTGTTGTCGGAAAGAGAGAGATAGCGGTGTGTGTTATCGGAAAGAGAGAGATAGAGGTGTGTGTTATCGGAAAGAGAAAGGTGTGTGTTGTCGGAAAGAGAGAGATAGAGGTGTGTGTTATCGGAAAGAGAAAGGTGTGTGCTGTCGGAAAGAGAGAGATAGAGGTGTGTGTTATCGGAAAGAGAGAGATAGAGGTGTTCATTATCGGAAAGAGAGAGATAGAGGTGTGTGTTGTCGGAAAGAGAGATATAAAGGTGTGTGTTATCGGAAAGAGAGAGATAGAGGTGTGTGTTGTCGGAAAGAGAGAGATAGAGGTGTGTGTTATCGGAAAGAGAGAGATAGAGGTGTGTGTTGTCGGAAAGAGAGAGATAGAGGTGTGAGTTATCGGAAAGAGAAAGGTGTGTGTTGTCGGAAAGAGAGAGATAGAGGTGTGTGTTATCGGAAAGAGAGAGATAGAGGTGTGTGTTATCGGAAAGGGAAAGGTGTGTGCTGTCAGAAAGAGAGAGATAGAGGTGTGTGTTATCGGAAAGAGAAAGGTGTGTGTTGTCAGAAAGAGAGAGATAGAGGTGTGTGTTATCGGAAAGAGAAAGGTGTGTGCTGTCGGAAAGAGAGAAATAGAGGTGTGTGTTATCGCAAAGAGAGAGATAGAAGTGTGTGTTGTCGGAAAGAGAGAAATAGAGGTGTGTGTTATCGGAAAGAGAAAGGTGTGTGTTGTCGGAAAGAGAGAGATAGAGGTGTGTGTTATCGGAAAGAGAAAGGTGTCTGTTGTCGGAAAGAGAGAGATAGAGGTGTGTGTTATCGGAAAGAGAAAGGTGTGTGCTGTCGGAAAGAGAGAGATAGAGGTGTGTGTTATAGGAAAGAGAAAGGTGTGTGTTGTCGGAAAGAGAGAGATAGAGGTGTGTGTTATCGGAAAGAGAAAGGTGTGTTCTGTCGGAAAGAGAGAGATAGAGGTGTGTGTTATCGGAAAGAGAAAGGTGTGTGTTGTCGGAAAGAGAGAGATAGAGGTGTGTGTTATCGGAAAGGGAAAGGTGTGTGCTGTCAGAAAGAGAGAGATAGACGTGTGTGTTATCGGAAAGAGAAAGGTGTGTGTTGTCGGAAAGAGAGAGATAGAGGTGTGTGTTATCGGAAAGAGAAAGGTGTGTGTTGTCGGAAAGAGAGAGATAGAGGTGTGTGTTATCGGAAAGAGAGAGATAGAGGTGTGTGTTGTCGGAAAGAGAGAGATAGAGGTGTGAGTTATCGGAAAGAGAAAGGTGTGTGTTGTCGGAAAGAGAGAGATAGAGGTGTGTGTTATCGGAAAGAGAGAGATAGAGGTGTGTGTTATCGGAAAGGGAAAGGTGTGTGCTGTCGGAAAGAGAGAGATAGAGGTGTGTGTTATCGGAAAGAGAAAGGTGTGTGTTGTCGGAAAGAGAGAGATAGAGGTGTGTGTTATCGGAAAGAGAAAGGTGTGTGCTGTCGGAAAGAGAGAAATAGAGGTGTGTGTTATCGCAAAGAGAGAGATAGAAGTGTGTGTTGTCGGAAAGAGAGAAATAGAGGTGTGTGTTATCGGAAAGAGAAAGGTGTGTGTTGTCGGAAAGAGAGAGATAGAGGTGTGTGTTATCGGAAAGAGAAAGGTGTCTGTTGTCGGAAAGAGAGAGATAGAGTTGTGTGTTATCGGAAAGAGAAAGGTGTGTGCTGTCGGAAAGAGAGAGATAGAGGTGTGTGTTATAGGAAAGAGAAAGGTGTGTGTTGTCGGAAAGAGAGAGATAGAGGTGTGTGTTATCGGAAAGAGAAAGGTGTGTTCTGTCGGAAAGAGAGAGATAGAGGTGTGTGTTATCGGAAAGAGAAAGGTGTGTGTTGTCGGAAAGAGAGAGATAGAGGTGTGAGTTATCGGAAAGAGAAAGGTGTGTGCTGTCGGAAAGAGAGAGATAGAGGTGTGTGTTATCGGAAAGAGAGACATAGAGGTGTGTGTTATCGGAAAGAGAAAGGTGTGTGTTGTCGGAAAGAGAGAGATAGCGGTGTGTGTTATCGGAAAGAGAGAGATAGAGGTGTGTGTTATCGGAAAGAGAAAGGTGTGTGTTGTCGGAAAGAGAGAGATAGAGGTGTGTGTTATCGGAAAGAGAAAGGTGTGTGCTGTCGGAAAGAGAGAGATAGAGGTGTGTGTTATCGGAAAGAGAGAGATAGAGGTGTTCATTATCGGAAAGAGAGAGATAGAGGTGTGTGTTGTCGGAAAGAGAGATATAAAGGTGTGTGTTATCGGAAAGAGAGAGATAGAGGTGTGTGTTGTCGGAAAGAGAGAGATAGAGGTGTGTGTTATCGGAAAGAGAGAGATAGAGGTGTGTGTTGTCGGAAAGAGAGAGATAGAGGTGTGAGTTATCGGAAGGAGAAAGGTGTGTGTTGTCGGAAAGAGAGAGATAGAGGTGTGTGTTATCGGAAAGAGAGAGATAGAGGTGTGTGTTATCGGAAAGGGAAAGGTGTGTGCTGTCAGAAAGAGAGAGATAGAGGTGTGTGTTATCGGAAAGAGAAAGGTGTGTGTTGTCGGAAAGAGAGAGATAGAGGTGTGTGTTATCGGAAAGAGAAAGGTGTGTGCTGTCGGAAAGAGAGAAATAGAGGTGTGTGTTATCGCAAAGAGAGAGATAGAAGTGTGTGTTGTCGGAAAGAGAGAAATAGAGGTGTGTGTTATCGGAAAGAGAAAGGTGTGTGTTGTCGGAAAGAGAGAGATAGAGGTGTGTGTTATCGGAAAGAGAAAGGTGTCTGTTGTCGGAAAGAGAGAGATAGAGGTGTGTGTTATCGGAAAGAGAAAGGTGTGTGCTGTCGGAAAGAGAGAGATAGAGGTGTGTGTTATAGGAAAGAGAAAGGTGTGTGTTGTCGGAAAGAGAGAGATAGAGGTGTGTGTTATCGGAAAGAGAAAGGTGTGTTCTGTCGGAAAGAGAGAGATAGAGGTGTGTGTTATCGGAAAGAGAAAGGTGTGTGTTGTCGGAAAGAGAGAGATAGAGGTGTGTGTTATCGGAAAGAGAAAGGTGTGTGCTGTCGGAAAGAGAGAGATAGAGGTGTGTGTTATCGGAAAGAGAAAGGTGTGTGCTGTCGGAAAGAGAGAGATAGAGGTGTGTGTTATCGGAAAGAGAGAGATAGAGGTGTGTGTTATCGGAAAGAGAAAGGTGTGTGTTGTCGGAAAGAGAGAGATAGAGGTGTGTGTTATCGGAAAGAGAAAGGTGTGTGTTGTCGGAAAGAGAGAGATAGAGGTGTGTGTTATCGGAAAGAGAGAGATAGAGGTGTGTGTTATCGGAAAGGGAAAGGTGTGTGCTGTCAGAAAGAGAGAGATAGACGTGTGTGTTATCGGAAAGAGAAAGGTGTGTGTTGTCGGAAAGAGAGAGATAGAGGTGTGTGTTATCGGAAAGAGAAAGGTGTGTGTTGTCGGAAAGAGAGAGATAGAGGTGTGTGTTATCGGAAAGAGAGAGATAGAGGTGTGTGTTGTCGGAAAGAGAGAGATAGAGGTGTGAGTTATCGGAAAGAGAAAGGTGTGTGTTGTCGGAAAGAGAGAGATAGAGGTGTGTGTTATCGGAAAGAGAGAGATAGAGGTGTGTGTTATCGGAAAGGGAAAGGTGTGTGCTGTCGGAAAGAGAGAGATAGAGGTGTGTGTTATCGGAAAGAGAAAGGTGTGTGTTGTCGGAAAGAGAGAGATAGAGGTGTGTGTTATCGGAAAGAGAAAGGTGTGTGCTGTCGGAAAGAGAGAAATAGAGGTGTGTGTTATCGCAAAGAGAGAGATAGAAGTGTGTGTTGTCGGAAAGAGAGAAATAGAGGTGTGTGTTATCGGAAAGAGAAAGGTGTGTGTTGTCGGAAAGAGAGAGATAGAGGTGTGTGTTATCGGAAAGAGAAAGGTGTCTGTTGTCGGAAAGAGAGAGATAGAGTTGTGTGTTATCGGAAAGAGAAAGGTGTGTGCTGTCGGAAAGAGAGAGATAGAGGTGTGTGTTATAGGAAAGAGAAAGGTGTGTGTTGTCGGAAAGAGAGAGATAGAGGTGTGTGTTATCGGAAAGAGAAAGGTGTGTTCTGTCGGAAAGAGAGAGATAGAGGTGTGTGTTATCGGAAAGAGAAAGGTGTGTGTTGTCGGAAAGAGAGAGATAGAGGTGTGTGTTATCGGAAAGAGAAAGGTGTGTGCTGTCGGAAAGAGAGAGATAGAGGTGTGTGTTATCGGAAAGAGAAAGGTGTGTGCTGTCGGAAAGAGAGAGATAGAGGTGTGTGTTATCGGAAAGAGAGAGATAGAGGTGTGTGTTATCGGAAAGAGAGAGATAGAGGTGTGTGTTATCGGAAAGAGAAAGGTGTGTGTTGTCGGAAAGAGAGAGATAGAGGTGTGTGTTATCGGAAAGAGAAAGGTGTGTGTTGTCGGAAAGAGAGAGATAGAGGTGTGTGTTATCGGAAAGAGAGAGATAGAGGTGTGTGTTATCGGAAAGGGAAAGGTGTGTGCTGTCAGAAAGAGAGAGATAGACGTGTGTGTTATCGGAAAGAGAAAGGTGTGTGTTGTCGGAAAGAGAGAGATAGAGGTGTGTGTTATCGGAAAGAGAAAGGTGTGTGTTGTCGGAAAGAGAGAGATAGAGGTGTGTGTTATCGGAAAGGGAAAGGTGTGTGCTGTCGGAAAGAGAGAGATAGAGGTGTGTGTTATCGGAAAGAGAAAGGTGTGTGTTGTCGGAAAGAGAGAGATAGAGGTGTGTGTTATCGGAAAGAGAAATGTTTGTGTTGTCGGAAAGAGAGAGATAGAGGTGTGTGTTATCGGAAAGAGAAAGGTGTGTGTTGTCGGAAAGAGAGAGATAGAGGTGTGTGTTATCGGAAAGAGAAAGGTGTGTGCTGTCGGAAAGACAGAGATAGAGGTGTGTGTTATCGGAAAGAGAAAGGTGTGTGCTGTCGGAAAGAGAGAGATAGAGGTGTGTGTTATCGGAAGGAGAAAGGTGTGTGTTGTCGGAAAGAGAGAGATAGAGGTGTGTGTTATTGGAACGAGAAAGGTGTGTGTTGTCGGAAAGAGAGAGATAGAGGTGTGTGTTATCGGAAAGAGAGAGATAGAGGTGTGTGTTATCGAAAAGGGAAAGGTGTGTGCTGTCGGAAAGAGAGAGATAGAGGTGTGTGTTATCGGAAAGAGAAAGGTGTGTGTTGTCGGAAAGAGAGAGATAGAGGTGTGTGTTATCGGAAAGAGAAAGGTGTGTGTTGTCGGAAAGAGAGAGATAGAGGTGTGTGTTATCGGAAAGAGAAAGGTGTGTGCTGTCGGAAAGAGAGAGATAGAGGTGTGTGTTATCGGAAAGAGAAAGGTGTGTGCTGTCGGAAAGAGAGAGATAGAGGTGTGTGTTATCGGAAGGAGAAAGGTGTGTGTTGTCGGAAAGAGAGAGATAGAGGTGTGTGTTATCGGAAAGAGAAAGGTGTGTGTTGTCGGAAAGAGAGAGATAGAGGTGTGTGTTATCGGAATGAGAAAGGTTTGTGTTGTCGGAAAGAGAGAGATAGAGGTGTGTGTTATCGGAAAGAGAAAGGTGTGTGTTGTCGGAAAGAGAGAGATAGAGGTGTGTGTTATCGGAAAGAGAAAGCTGTGTGCTGTCGGAAAGACAGAGATAGAGGCGTGTGTTATCGGAAAGAGAAAGGTGTGTGTTGTCGGAAAGAGAGAGATAGAGGTGTGTGTTATCGGAAAGAGAGAGATAGAGGTGTGTGTTGTCGGAAAGAGAGAGATAGAGGTGTGAGTTATCGGAAAGAGAAAGGTGTGTGCTGTCGGAAAGAGAGAGATAGAGGTGTGTGTTACCGGAAAGAGAAAGGTGTGTGCTGTCGGAAAGAGAGAGATAGAAGTGTGTGTTATCGGAAGGAGAAAGGTGTGTGTTGTCGGAAAGAGAGAGATAGAGGTGTGTGTTATCGGAAAGAGAAAGGTGTGTGTTGTCGGAAAGAGAGAGATAGAGGTGTGTGTTATCGGAAAGAGAGAGATAGAGGTGTGTGTTATCGGAAAGGGAAAGGTGTGTGCTGTCGGAAAGAGAGAGATAGAGGTGTGTGTTATCGGAAAGAGAAAGGTGTGTGTTGTCGGAAAGAGAGAGATAGAGGTGTGTGTTATCGGAAAGAGAAAGGTGTGTGCTGTCGGAAAGAGAGAAATAGAGGTGTGTGTTATCGCAAAGAGAGAGATAGAAGTGTGTGTTGTCGGAAAGAGAGAAATAGAGGTGTGTGTTATCGGAAAGAGAAAGGTGTGTGTTGTCGGAAAGAGAGAGATAGAGGTGTGTGTTATCGGAAAGAGAAAGGTGTCTGTTGTCGGAAAGAGAGAGATAGAGGTGTGTGTTATCGGAAACAGAAAGGTGTGTGCTGTCGGAAAGAGAGAGATAGAGGTGTGTGTTATAGGAAAGAGAAAGGTGTGTGTTGTCGGAAAGAGAGAGATAGAGGTGTGTGTTATCGGAAAGAGAAAGGTGTGTTCTGTCGGAAAGAGAGAGATAGAGGTGTGTGTTATCGGAAAGAGAAAGGTGTGTGTTGTCGGAAAGAGAGAGATAGAGGTGTGTGTTATCGGAAAGAGAAAGGTGTGTGCTGTCGGAAAGAGAGAGATAGAAGTGTGTGTTATCGGAAAGAGAAAGGTGTGTGCTGTCGGAAAGAGAGAGATAGAGGTGTGTGTTATCGGAAAGAGAGAGATAGAGGTGTGTGTTATCGGAAAGAGAGAGATAGAGGTGTGTGTTATCGGAAAGAGAGAGATAGAGGTGTGTGTTATCGGAAAGAGAAAGGTGTGTGTTGTCGGAAAGAGAGAGATAGAGGTGTGTGTTATCGGAAAGAGAAAGGTGTGTGTTGTCGGAAAGAGAGAGATAGAGGTGTGTATTATCGGAAAGAGAGAGATAGAGGTGTGTGTTGTCGGAAAGAGAGAGATAGAGGTGTGAGTTATCGGAAAGAGAAAGGTGTGTGCTGTCGGAAAGAGAGAGATAGAGGTGTGTGTTACCGGAAAGAGAAAGGTGTGTGCTGTCGGAAAGAGAGAGATAGAAGTGTGTGTTATCGGAAGGAGAAAGGTGTGTGTTGTCGGAAAGAGAGAGATAGAGGTGTGTGTTATCGGAAAGAGAAAGGTGTGTGTTGTCGGAAAGAGAGAGATAGAGGTGTGTGTTATCGGAAAGAGAGAGATAGAGATGTGTGTTATGGGAAAGGGAAAGGTGTGTGCTGTCAGAAAGAGAGAGATAGACGTGTGTGTTATCGGAAAGAGAAAGGTGTGTGTTGTCGGAAAGAGAGAGATAGAGGTGTGTGTTATCGGAAAGAGAAAGGTGTGTGCTGTCGGAAAGAGAGAAATAGAGGTGTGTGTTATCGCAAAGAGAGAGATAGAAGTGTGTGTTGTCGGAAAGAGAGAAATAGAGGTGTGTGTTATCGGAAAGAGAAAGGTGTGTGTTGTCGGAAAGAGAGAGATAGAGGTGTGTGTTATCGGAAAGAGAAAGGTGTCTGTTGTCGGAAAGAGAGAGATAGAGGTGTGTGTTATCGGAAAGAGAAAGGTGTGTGCTGTCGGAAAGAGAGAGATAGAGGTGTGTGTTATAGGAAAGAGAAAGGTGTGTGTTGTCGGAAAGAGAGAGATAGAGGTGTGTGTTATCGGAAAGAGAAAGGTGTGTTCTGTCGGAAAGAGAGAGATAGAGGTGTGTGTTATCGGAAAGAGAAAGGTGTGTGTTGTCGGAAAGAGAGAGATAGAGGTGTGTGTTATCGGAAAGAGAAAGGTGTGTGCTGTCGGAAAGAGAGAGATAGAGGTGTGTGTTATCGGAAAGAGAAAGGTGTGTGCTGTCGGAAAGAGAGAGATAGAGGTGTGTGTTATCGGAAAGAGAGAGATAGAGGTGTGTGTTATCGGAAAGAGAGAGATAGAGGTGTGTGTTATCGGAAAGAGAAAGGTGTGTGTTGTCGGAAAGAGAGAGATAGAGGTGTGTGTTATCGGAAAGAGAAAGGTGTGTGTTGTCGGAAAGAGAGAGATAGAGGTGTGTGTTATCGGAAAGAGAGAGATAGAGGTGTGTGTTATCGGAAAGGGAAAGGTGTGTGCTGTCAGAAAGAGAGAGATAGACGTGTGTGTTATCGGAAAGAGAAAGGTGTGTGTTGTCGGAAAGAGAGAGATAGAGGTGTGTGTTATCGGAAAGAGAAAGGTGTGTGTTGTCGGAAAGAGAGAGATAGAGGTGTGTGTTATCGGAAAGAGAGAGATAGAGGTGTGTGTTGTCGGAAAGAGAGAGATAGAGGTGTGAGTTATCGGAAAGAGAAAGGTGTGTGTTGTCGGAAAGAGAGAGATAGAGGTGTGTGTTATCGGAAAGAGAGAGATAGAGGTGTGTGTTATCGGAAAGGGAAAGGTGTGTGCTGTCGGAAAGAGAGAGATAGAGGTGTGTGTTATCGGAAAGAGAAAGGTGTGTGTTGTCGGAAAGAGAGAGATAGAGGTGTGTGTTATCGGAAAGAGAAAGGTGTGTGCTGTCGGAAAGAGAGAAATAGAGGTGTGTGTTATCGCAAAGAGAGAGATAGAAGTGTGTGTTGTCGGAAAGAGAGAAATAGAGGTGTGTGTTATCGGAAAGAGAAAGGTGTGTGTTGTCGGAAAGAGAGAGATAGAGGTGTGTGTTATCGGAAAGAGAAAGGTGTCTGTTGTCGGAAAGAGAGAGATAGAGTTGTGTGTTATCGGAAAGAGAAAGGTGTGTGCTGTCGGAAAGAGAGAGATAGAGGTGTGTGTTATAGGAAAGAGAAAGGTGTGTGTTGTCGGAAAGAGAGAGATAGAGGTGTGTGTTATCGGAAAGAGAAAGGTGTGTTCTGTCGGAAAGAGAGAGATAGAGGTGTGTGTTATCGGAAAGAGAAAGGTGTGTGTTGTCGGAAAGAGAGAGATAGAGGTGTGAGTTATCGGAAAGAGAAAGGTGTGTGCTGTCGGAAAGAGAGAGATAGAGGTGTGTGTTATCGGAAAGAGAGACATAGAGGTGTGTGTTATCGGAAAGAGAAAGGTGTGTGTTGTCGGAAAGAGAGAGATAGCGGTGTGTGTTATCGGAAAGAGAGAGATAGAGGTGTGTGTTATCGGAAAGAGAAAGGTGTGTGTTGTCGGAAAGAGAGAGATAGAGGTGTGTGTTATCGGAAAGAGAGAGATAGAGGTGTGCATTATCGGAAAGAGAGAGATAGAGGTGTGTGTTGTCGGAAAGAGAGATATAGAGGTGTGTGTTATCGGAAAGAGAGAGATAGAGGTGTGTGTTGTCGGAAAGAGAGAGATAGAGGTGTGTGTTATCGGAAAGAGAGAGATAGAGGTGTGTGTTGTCGGAAAGAGAGAGATAGAGGTGTGAGTTATCGGAAAGAGAAAGGTGTGTGCTGTCGGAAAGAGAGAGATAGAGGTGTGTGTTACCGGAAAGAGAAAGGTGTGTGCTGTCGGAAAGAGAGAGATAGAAGTGTGTGTTATCGGAAGGAGAAAGGTGTGTGTTGTCGGAAAGAGAGAGATAGAGGTGTGTGTTATCGGAAAGAGAAAGGTGTGTGTTGTCGGAAAGAGAGAGATAGAGGTGTGTGTTATCGGAAAGAGAGAGATAGAGGTGTGTGTTATCGGAAAGGGAAAGGTGTGTGCTGTCGGAAAGAGAGAGATAGAGGTGTGTGTTATCGGAAAGAGAAAGGTGTGTGTTGTCGGAAAGAGAGAGATAGAGGTGTGTGTTATCGGAAAGAGAAAGGTGTGTGCTGTCGGAAAGAGAGAAATAGAGGTGTGTGTTATCGCAAAGAGAGAGATAGAAGTGTGTGTTGTCGGAAAGAGAGAAATAGAGGTGTGTGTTATCGGAAAGAGAAAGGTGTGTGTTGTCGGAAAGAGAGAGATAGAGGTGTGTGTTATCGGAAAGAGAAAGGTGTCTGTTGTCGGAAAGAGAGAGATAGAGGTGTGTGTTATCGGAAACAGAAAGGTGTGTGCTGTCGGAAAGAGAGAGATAGAGGTGTGTGTTATAGGAAAGAGAAAGGTGTGTGTTGTCGGAAAGAGAGAGATAGAGGTGTGTGTTATCGGAAAGAGAAAGGTGTGTTCTGTCGGAAAGAGAGAGATAGAGGTGTGTGTTATCGGAAAGAGAAAGGTGTGTGTTGTCGGAAAGAGAGAGATAGAGGTGTGTGTTATCGGAAAGAGAAAGGTGTGTGCTGTCGGAAAGAGAGAGATAGAAGTGTGTGTTATCGGAAAGAGAAAGGTGTGTGCTGTCGGAAAGAGAGAGATAGAGGTGTGTGTTATCGGAAAGAGAGAGATAGAGGTGTGTGTTATCGGAAAGAGAGAGATAGAGGTGTGTGTTATCGGAAAGAGAGAGATAGAGGTGTGTGTTATCGGAAAGAGAAAGGTGTGTGTTGTCGGAAAGAGAGAGATAGAGGTGTGTGTTATCGGAAAGAGAAAGGTGTGTGTTGTCGGAAAGAGAGAGATAGAGGTGTGTATTATCGGAAAGAGAGAGATAGAGGTGTGTGTTGTCGGAAAGAGAGAGATAGAGGTGTGAGTTATCGGAAAGAGAAAGGTGTGTGCTGTCGGAAAGAGAGAGATAGAGGTGTGTGTTACCGGAAAGAGAAAGGTGTGTGCTGTCGGAAAGAGAGAGATAGAAGTGTGTGTTATCGGAAGGAGAAAGGTGTGTGTTGTCGGAAAGAGAGAGATAGAGGTGTGTGTTATCGGAAAGAGAAAGGTGTGTGTTGTCGGAAAGAGAGAGATAGAGGTGTGTGTTATCGGAAAGAGAGAGATAGAGATGTGTGTTATGGGAAAGGGAAAGGTGTGTGCTGTCAGAAAGAGAGAGATAGACGTGTGTGTTATCGGAAAGAGAAAGGTGTGTGTTGTCGGAAAGAGAGAGATAGAGGTGTGTGTTATCGGAAAGAGAAAGGTGTGTGCTGTCGGAAAGAGAGAAATAGAGGTGTGTGTTATCGCAAAGAGAGAGATAGAAGTGTGTGTTGTCGGAAAGAGAGAAATAGAGGTGTGTGTTATCGGAAAGAGAAAGGTGTGTGTTGTCGGAAAGAGAGAGATAGAGGTGTGTGTTATCGGAAAGAGAAAGGTGTCTGTTGTCGGAAAGAGAGAGATAGAGGTGTGTGTTATCGGAAAGAGAAAGGTGTGTGCTGTCGGAAAGAGAGAGATAGAGGTGTGTGTTATAGGAAAGAGAAAGGTGTGTGTTGTCGGAAAGAGAGAGATAGAGGTGTGTGTTATCGGAAAGAGAAAGGTGTGTTCTGTCGGAAAGAGAGAGATAGAGGTGTGTGTTATCGGAAAGAGAAAGGTGTGTGTTGTCGGAAAGAGAGAGATAGAGGTGTGTGTTATCGGAAAGAGAAAGGTGTGTGCTGTCGGAAAGAGAGAGATAGAGGTGTGTGTTATCGGAAAGAGAAAGGTGTGTGCTGTCGGAAAGAGAGAGATAGAGGTGTGTGTTATCGGAAAGAGAGAGATAGAGGTGTGTGTTATCGGAAAGAGAGAGATAGAGGTGTGTGTTATCGGAAAGAGAAAGGTGTGTGTTGTCGGAAAGAGAGAGATAGAGGTGTGTGTTATCGGAAAGAGAAAGGTGTGTGTTGTCGGAAAGAGAGAGATAGAGGTGTGTGTTATCGGAAAGAGAGAGATAGAGGTGTGTGTTATCGGAAAGGGAAAGGTGTGTGCTGTCAGAAAGAGAGAGATAGACGTGTGTGTTATCGGAAAGAGAAAGGTGTGTGTTGTCGGAAAGAGAGAGATAGAGGTGTGTGTTATCGGAAAGAGAAAGGTGTGTGTTGTCGGAAAGAGAGAGATAGAGGTGTGTGTTATCGGAAAGAGAGAGATAGAGGTGTGTGTTGTCGGAAAGAGAGAGATAGAGGTGTGAGTTATCGGAAAGAGAAAGGTGTGTGTTGTCGGAAAGAGAGAGATAGAGGTGTGTGTTATCGGAAAGAGAGAGATAGAGGTGTGTGTTATCGGAAAGGGAAAGGTGTGTGCTGTCGGAAAGAGAGAGATAGAGGTGTGTGTTATCGGAAAGAGAAAGGTGTGTGTTGTCGGAAAGAGAGAGATAGAGGTGTGTGTTATCGGAAAGAGAAAGGTGTGTGCTGTCGGAAAGAGAGAAATAGAGGTGTGTGTTATCGCAAAGAGAGAGATAGAAGTGTGTGTTGTCGGAAAGAGAGAAATAGAGGTGTGTGTTATCGGAAAGAGAAAGGTGTGTGTTGTCGGAAAGAGAGAGATAGAGGTGTGTGTTATCGGAAAGAGAAAGGTGTCTGTTGTCGGAAAGAGAGAGATAGAGTTGTGTGTTATCGGAAAGAGAAAGGTGTGTGCTGTCGGAAAGAGAGAGATAGAGGTGTGTGTTATAGGAAAGAGAAAGGTGTGTGTTGTCGGAAAGAGAGAGATAGAGGTGTGTGTTATCGGAAAGAGAAAGGTGTGTTCTGTCGGAAAGAGAGAGATAGAGGTGTGTGTTATCGGAAAGAGAAAGGTGTGTGTTGTCGGAAAGAGAGAGATAGAGGTGTGAGTTATCGGAAAGAGAAAGGTGTGTGCTGTCGGAAAGAGAGAGATAGAGGTGTGTGTTATCGGAAAGAGAGACATAGAGGTGTGTGTTATCGGAAAGAGAAAGGTGTGTGTTGTCGGAAAGAGAGAGATAGCGGTGTGTGTTATCGGAAAGAGAGAGATAGAGGTGTGTGTTATCGGAAAGAGAAAGGTGTGTGTTGTCGGAAAGAGAGAGATAGAGGTGTGTGTTATCGGAAAGAGAAAGGTGTGTGCTGTCGGAAAGAGAGAGATAGAGGTGTGTGTTATCGGAAAGAGAGAGATAGAGGTGTTCATTATCGGAAAGAGAGAGATAGAGGTGTGTGTTGTCGGAAAGAGAGATATAAAGGTGTGTGTTATCGGAAAGAGAGAGATAGAGGTGTGTGTTGTCGGAAAGAGAGAGATAGAGGTGTGTGTTATCGGAAAGAGAGAGATAGAGGTGTGTGTTGTCGGAAAGAGAGAGATAGAGGTGTGAGTTATCGGAAAGAGAAAGGTGTGTGCTGTCGGAAAGAGAGAGATAGAGGTGTGTGTTACCGGAAAGAGAAAGGTGTGTGCTGTCGGAAAGAGAGAGATAGAGGTGTGTGTTATCGGAAGGAGAAAGGTGTGTGTTGTCGGAAAGAGAGAGATAGAGGTGTGTGTTATCGGAAACAGAAAGGTGTGTGTTGTCGGAAAGAGAGAGATAGAGGTGTGTGTTATCGGAAAGGGAAAGGTGTGTGCTGTCGGAAAGAGAGAGATAGAGGTGTGTGTTATCGGAAAGAGAAAGGTGTGTGTTGTCGGAAAGAGAGAGATAGAGGTGTGTGTTCTCGGAAAGAGAAAGGTGTGTGTTGTCGGAAAGAGAGAGATAGAGGTGTGTGTTATCGGAAAGAGAGAGATAGAGGTGTGTGTTATCGGAAAGGGAAAGGTGTGTGCTGTCGGAAAGAGAGAGATAGAGGTGTGTGTTATCGGAAAGAGAAAGGTGTGTGCTGTCGGAAAGAGAGAAATAGAGGTGTGTGTTATCGCAAAGAGAGAGATAGAAGTGTGTGTTGTCGGAAAGAGAGAAATAGAGGTGTGTGTTATCGGAAAGAGAAAGGTTTGTGTTGTCGGAAAGAGAGAGATAGAGGTATGTGTTATCGGAAAGAGAAAGGTGTGTGTTGTCGGAAAGAGAGAGATAGAGGTGTGTGTTATCGGAAAGAGAAAGGTGTGTGCTGTCGGAAAGAGAGAAATAGAGGTGTGTGTTATCGCAAAGAGAGAGATAGAAGTGTGTGTTGTCGGAAAGAGAGAAATAGAGGTGTGTGTTATCGGAAAGAGAAAGGTGTGTGTTGTCGGAAAGAGAGAGATAGAGGTGTGTGTTATCGGAAAGAGAAAGGTGTGTTCTGTCGGAAAGAGAGAGATAGAGGTGTGTGTTATCGGAAAGAGAAAGGTGTGTGTTGTCGGAAAGAGAGAGATAGAGGTGTGTGTTATCGGAAAGAGAAAGGTGTGTGCTGTCGGAAAGAGAGAGATAGAGGTGTGTGTTATCGGAAAGAGAAAGGTGTGTGCTGTCGGAAAGAGAGAGATAGAGGTGTGTGTTATCGGAAAGAGAGAGATAGAGGTGTGTGTTATCGGAAAGAGAGAGATAGAGGTGTGTGTTATCGGAAAGAGAAAGGTGTGTGTTGTCGGAAAGAGAGAGATAGAGGTGTGTGTTATCGGAAAGAGAAAGGTGTGTCTTGTCGGAAAGAGAGAGATAGAGGTGTGTGTTATCGGAAAGAGAGAGATAGAGGTGTGTGTTATCGGAAATGGAAAGGTGTGTGCTGTCAGAAAGAGAGAGATAGACGTGTGTGTTATCGGAAAGAGAGATATAGAGGTGTGTGTTATCGCAAAGAGAGAGATAGAAGTGTGTGTTGTCGGAAAGAGAGAGATAGAGTTGTGTGTTATCGGAAAGAGAGAGATAGAGGTGTGTGTTGTCGGAAAGAGAGAGATAGAGGTGTGAGTTATCGGAAAGAGAAAGGTGTGTGCTGTCGGAAAGAGAGAGATAGAGGTGTGTGTTATCGGAAAGAGAGACATAGAGGTGTGTGTTATCGGAAAGAGAAAGGTGTGTGTTGTCGGAAAGAGAGAGATAGCGGTGTGTGTTATCGGAAAGAGAGAGATAGAGGTGTGTGTTATCGGAAAGAGAAAGGTGTGTGTTGTCGGAAAGAGAGAGATAGAGGTGTGTGTTATCGGAAAGAGAAAGGTTTGTGTTGTCGGAAAGAGAGAGATAGAGGTGTGTGTTATCGGAAAGAGAAAGGTGTGTGTTGTCGGAAAGAGAGAGATAGAGGTGTGTGTTATCGGAAAGAGAAAGGTGTGTGCTGTCGGAAAGAGAGAAATAGAGGTGTGTGTTATCGCAAAGAGAGAGATAGAAGTGTGTGTTGTCGGAAAGAGAGAAATAGAGGTGTGTGTTATCGGAAAGAGAAAGGTGTGTGTTGTCGGAAAGAGAGAGATAGAGGTGTGTGTTATCGGAAAGAGAAAGGTGTCTGTTGTCGGAAAGAGAGAGATAGAGGTGTGTGTTATCGGAAAGAGAAAGGTGTGTGCTGTCGGAAAGAGAGAGATAGAGGTGTGTGTTATAGGAAAGAGAAAGGTGTGTGTTGTCGGAAAGAGAGAGATAGAGGTGTGTGTTATCGGAAAGAGAAAGGTGTGTTCTGTCGGAAAGAGAGAGATAGAGGTGTGTGTTATCGGAAAGAGAAAGGTGTGTGTTGTCGGAAAGAGAGAGATAGAGGTGTGTGTTATCGGAAAGAGAAAGGTGTGTGCTGTCGGAAAGAGAGAGATAGAGGTGTGTGTTATCGGAAAGAGAAAGGTGTGTGCTGTCGGAAAGAGAGAGATAGAGGTGTGTGTTATCGGAAAGAGAGAGATAGAGGTGTGTGTTATCGGAAAGAGAGAGATAGAGGTGTGTGTTATCGGAAAGAGAAAGGTGTGTGTTGTCGGAAAGAGAGAGATAGAGGTGTGTGTTATCGGAAAGAGAAAGGTGTGTGTTGTCGGAATGAGAGAGATAGAGGTGTGTGTTATCGGAAAGAGAGAGATAGAGGTGTGTGTTATCGGAAATGGAAAGGTGTGTGCTGTCAGAAAGAGAGAGATAGACGTGTGTGTTATCGGCAAGAGAAAGGTGTGTGTTGTCGGAAAGAGAGAGATAGAGGTGTGTGTTATCGGAAAGAGAAAGGTGTGTGTTGTCGGAAAGAGAGAGATAGAGGTGTGTGTTATCGGAAAGAGAGAGATAGAGGTGTGTGTTGTCGGAAAGAGAGAGATAGAGGTGTGAGTTATCGGAAAGAGAAAGGTGTGTGCTGTCGAAAAGAGAGAGATAGAGGTGTGTGTTATCGGAAATAGAAAGGTGTGTGCTGTCGGAAAGAGAGAGATAGAGGTGTGTGTTATCGGAAAGAGAGAAATAGAGGTGTGCATTATCGGAAAGAGAGAGATAGAGGTGTGTGTTGTCGGAAAGAGAGATATAGAGGTGTGTGTTATCGGAAAGAGAGAGATAGAGGTGTGTGTTGTCGGAAAGAGAGAGATAGAGTTGTGTGTTATCGGAAAGAGAGAGATAGAGGTGTGTGTTGTCGGAAAGAGAGAGATAGAGGTGTGAGTTATCGGAAAGAGAAAGGTGTGTGCTGTCGGAAAGAGAGAGATAGAGGTGTGTGTTATCGGAAAGAGAGACATAGAGGTGTGTGTTATCGGAAAGAGAAAGGTGTGTGTTGTCGGAAAGAGAGAGATAGCGGTGTGTGTTATCGGAAAGAGAGAGATAGAGGTGTGTGTTATCGGAAAGAGAAAGGTGTGTGTTGTCGGAAAGAGAGAGATAGAGGTGTGTGTTATCGGAAAGAGAAAGGTGTGTGCTGTCGGAAAGAGAGAGATAGAGGTGTGTGTTATGGGAAAGAGAGAGATAGAGGTGTTCATTATCGGAAAGAGAGAGATAGAGGTGTGTGTTGTCGGAAAGAGAGATATAGAGGTGTGTGTTATCGGAAAGAGAGAGATAGAGGTGTGTGTTGTCGGAAAGAGAGAGATAGAGGTGTGTGTTATCGGAAAGAGAGAGATAGAGGTGTGTGTTGTCGGAAAGAGAGAGATAGAGGTGTGAGTTATCGGAAAGAGAAAGGTGTGTGCTGTCGGAAAGAGAGAGATAGAGGTGTTTGTTATCGGAAGGAGAAAGGTGTGTGTTGTCGGAAAGAGAGAGATAGAGGTGTGTGTTATCGGAAAGAGAAAGGTGTGTGTTGTCGGAAAGAGAGAGATAGAGGTGTGTGTTATCGGAAAGGGAAAGGTGTGTGCTGTCGGAAAGAGAGAGATAGAGGTGTGTGTTATCGGAAAGAGAAAGGTGTGTGTTGTCGGAAAGAGAGAGATAGAGGTGTGTGTTATCGGAAAGAGAAAGGTGTGTGTTGTCGGAAAGAGAGAGATAGAGGTGTGTGTTATCGGAAAGAGAGAGATAGAGGTGTGTGTTATCGGAAAGGGAAAGGTGTGTGCTGTCGGAAAGAGAGAGATAGAGGTGTGTGTTATCGGAAAGAGAAAGGTGTGTGTTGTTGGAAAGAAAGAGATAGAGGTTTGTGTTATCGGAAAGAGAAAGGTTTGTGCTGTCGGAAAGAGAGAGATAGAGGTGTGTGTTATCGGAAAGAGAAAGGTGTGTGCTGTCGGAAAGAGAGAAATAGAGGTGTGTGTTATCGGAAAGAGAAAGGTGTGTGTTGTCGGAAAGAGAGAAATAGAGGTGTGTGTTATCGGAAAGAGAAAGGTGTGTGTTGTCGGAAAGAGAGCGATAGAGGTGTGTGTTATCGGAAAGAGAAAGGTGTCTGTTGTCGGAAAGAGAGAGATAGAGCTGTGTGTTATCGGAAAGAGAAAGGTGTGTGCTGTCGGAAAGAGAGAGATAGAGGTGTGTGTTATTGGAAGGAGAAAGGTGTGTTCTGTCGGAAAGAGAGAGATAGAGGTGTGTGTTGTCGGAAAGAGAGAGATAGAGGTGTGAGTTATCGGAAAGAGAAAGGTGTGTGCTGTCGGAAAGAGAGAGATAGAGGTGTTTGTTATCGGAAGGAGAAAGGTGTGTGTTGTCGGAAAGAGAGAGATAGAGGTGTGTGTTATCGGAAAGAGAAAGGTGTGTGTTGTCGGAAAGAGAGAGATAGAGGTGTGTGTTATCGGAAAGGGAAAGGTGTGTGCTGTCGGAAAGAGAGAGATAGAGGTGTGTGTTATCGGAAAGAGAAAGGTGTGTGTTGTCGGAAAGAGAGAGATAGAGGTGTGTGTTATCGGAAAGAGAAAGGTGTGTGCTGTCGGAAAGAGAGAGATAGAGGTGTGTGTTATCGGAAAGAGAAAGGTGTGTGCTGTCGGAAAGAGAGAGATAGAGGTGTGTGTTATCGGAAAGAGAGAGATAGAGGTGTGTGTTATCGGAAAGAGAAAGGTGTGTGCTGTCGGAAAGAGAGAGATAGAGGTGTGTGTTATCGGAAAGAGAAAGGTGTGTGCTGTCGGAAAGAGAGAGATAGAGGTTTGTGTTATCGGAAAGAGAAAGGTGTGTGTTGTCGAAAAGAGAGAGATAGATGTGTGTGTTATCGGAAAAAGAAAGATGTGTGCTGTCGGAAAGAGAGAGATAGAGGTGTGTGTTATCGGAAAGAGAAAGGTGTGTGCTGTCGGAAAGAGAGAGATAGAGGTGTGTGTTATCGGAAAGAGAAAGCTGTGTGTTGTCGGAAAGAGAGACATAGAGGTGTGTGTTATCGGAAAGAGAAAGGTGTGTGTTGTCGGAAAGAGAGAGATAGAGGTGTGTGTTATCGCAAAGAGAGAGATAGAAGTGTGTGTTGTCGGAAAGAGAGAGATAGAAATGTGTGTTATCGGAAGGAGAAAGGTGTGTGCTGTCGGAAAGAGAGAGATAGAGGTGTGTGTTATCGGAAAGAGAAAGGTGTGTGCTGTCGGAAAGAGAGAGATAGAGGTGTGTGTTATCGGAAGGAGAAAGGTGTGTGCTGTCGGAAAGAGAGAGATAGAGGTGTGTGTTATCGGAAAGAGAGAGATAGAGGTGTGTGTTATCGGAAAGAGAAAGGTGTGTGCTGTCGGATAGAGAGAGATAGAGGTGTGTGTTATCGGAAAGAGAGACATAGAGGTGTGTGTTATCGGAAAGAGAAAGGTGTGTCTTGTCGGAAAGAGAGAGATAGAGGTGTGTGTTATCGGAAAGAGAGAGATAGAGGTGTGTGTTATCGGAAAGAGAAAGGTGTGTGTTGTCGGAAAGAGAGAGATAGAGGTGTGTGTTATCGGAAAGAGAAAGGTGTGTGCTGTCGGAAAGAGAGAGATAGAGGTGTGTGTTATCGGAAAGAGAAAGGTGTGTGCTGTCGGAAAGAGAGAGATAGAGGTGTGTGTTATCGGAAAGAGAGACATAGAGGTGTGCATTATCGGAAAGAGAGAGATAGAGGTGTGTGTTGTCGGAAAGAGAGATATAGAGGTGTGTGTTATCGGAAAGAGAGAGATAGAGGTGTGTGTTGTCGGAAAGAGAGAGAGAGAGTTGTGTGTTATCGGAAAGAGAGAGATAGAGGTGTGTGTTGTCGGAAAGAGAGAGATAGAGGTGTGAGTTATCGGAAAGAGAAAGGTGTGTGCTGTCGGAAAGAGAGAGACAGAGGTGTGTGTTATCGGAAAGAGAGACATAGAGGTGTGTGTTATCGGAAAGAGAAAGGTGTGTGTTGTCGGAAAGAGAGAGATAGCGGTGTGTGTTATCGGAAAGAGAGAGATAGAGGTGTGTGTTATCGGAAAGAGAAAGGTGTGTGTTGTCGGAAAGAGAGAGATAGAGGTGTGTGTTATCGGAAAGAGAAAGGTGTGTGCTGTCGGAAAGAGAGAGATAGAGGTGTGTGTTATCGGAAAGAGAGAGATAGAGGTGTTCATTATCGGAAAGAGAGAGATAGAGGTGTGTGTTATCGGAAAGAGAGAGATAGAGGTGTGTGTTGTCGGAAAGAGAGAGATAGAGGTGTGTGTTATCGGAAAGAGAGAGATAGAGGTGTGTGTTGTCGGAAAGAGAGAGATAGAGGTGTGAGTTATCGGAAAGAGAAAGGTGTGTGCTGTCGGAAAGAGAGAGATAGAGGTGTGTGTTACCGGAAAGAGAAAGGTGTGTGCTGTCGGAAAGAGAGAGATAGAGGTGTGTGTTATCGGAAGGAGAAAGGTGTGTGTTGTCGGAAAGAGAGAGATAGAGGTGTGTGTTATCGGAAAGAGAAAGGTGTGTGTTGTCGGAAAGAGAGAGATAGAGGTGTGTGTTATCGGAAAGGGAAAGGTGTGTGCTGTCGGAAAGAGAGAGATAGAGGTGTGTGTTATCGGAAAGAGAAAGGTGTGTGTTGTCGGAAAGAGAGAGATAGAGGTGTGTGTTATCGGAAAGAGAAAGGTGTGTGTTGTCGGAAAGAGAGAAATAGAGGTGTGTGTTATCGGAAAGAGAAAGGTGTGTGTTGTCGGAAAGAGAGAGATAGAGGTGTGTGTTATCGGAAAGAGAGAGATAGAGGTGTGTGTTATCGGAAAGGGAAAGGTGTGTGCTGTCGGAAAGAGAGAGATAGAGGTGTGTGTTATCGGAAAGAGAAAGGTGTGTGTTGTTGGAAAGAAAGAGATAGAGGTGTGTGTTATCGGAAAGAGAAAGGTTTGTGCTGTCGGAAAGAGAGAGATAGAGGTGTGTGTTATCGGAAAGAGAAAGGTGTGTGTTGTCGGAAAGAGAGAGATAGAGGTGTGTGTTATCGGAAAGAGAAAGGTGTGTGCTGTCGGAAAGAGAGAAATAGAGGTGTGTGTTATCGGAAAGAGAAAGGTGTGTGTTGTCGGAAAGAGAGAAATAGAGGTGTGTGTTATCGGAAAGAGAAAGGTGTGTGTTGTCGGAAAGAGAGAGATAGAGGTGTGTGTTATCGGAAAGAGAAAGGTGTCTGTTGTCGGAAAGAGAGAGATAGAGCTGTGTGTTATCGGAAAGAGAAAGGTGTGTGCTGTCGGAAAGAGAGAGATAGAGGTGTGTGTTATCGGAAAGAGAAAGGTGTGTGTTGTCGGAAAGAGAGAGATAGAGGTGTGTGTTATCGGAAAGAGAAAGGTGTCTGTTGTCGGAAAGAGAGAGATAGAGCTGTGTGTTATCGGAAAGAGAAAGGTTTGTGCTGTCGGAAAGAGAGAGATAGAGGTGTGTGATATTGGAAGGAGAAAGGTGTGTTCTGTCGGAAAGAGAGAGATAGAGGTGTGTGTTATCGGAAAGAGAAAGGTGTGTGTTGTCGGAAAGAGAGAGATAGAGGTGTGTGTTATCGGAAAGAGAAAGGTGTGTGCTGTCGGAAAGAGAGAGATAGAGGTGTGTGTTATGGGAAAGAGAGAGATAGAGGTGTTCATTATCGGAAAGAGAGAGATAGAGGTGTGTGTTGTCGGAAAGAGAGATATAGAGGTGTGTGTTATCGGAAAGAGAGAGATAGAGGTGTGTGTTGTCGGAAAGAGAGAGATAGAGGTGTGTGTTATCGGAAAGAGAGAGATAGAGGTGTGTGTTGTCGGAAAGAGAGAGATAGAGGTGTGAGTTATCGGAAAGAGAAAGGTGTGTGCTGTCGGAAAGAGAGAGATAGAGGTGTTTGTTATCGGAAGGAGAAAGGTGTGTGTTGTCGGAAAGAGAGAGATAGAGGTGTGTGTTATCGGAAAGAGAAAGGTGTGTGTTGTCGGAAAGAGAGAGATAGAGGTGTGTGTTATCGGAAAGGGAAAGGTGTGTGCTGTCGGAAAGAGAGAGATAGAGGTGTGTGTTATCGGAAAGAGAAAGGTGTGTGTTGTCGGAAAGAGAGAGATAGAGGTGTGTGTTATCGGAAAGAGAAAGGTGTGTGTTGTCGGAAAGAGAGAGATAGAGGTGTGTGTTATCGGAAAGAGAGAGATAGAGGTGTGTGTTATCGGAAAGGGAAAGGTGTGTGCTGTCGGAAAGAGAGAGATAGAGGTGTGTGTTATCGGAAAGAGAAAGGTGTGTGTTGTTGGAAAGAAAGAGATAGAGGTTTGTGTTATCGGAAAGAGAAAGGTTTGTGCTGTCGGAAAGAGAGAGATAGAGGTGTGTGTTATCGGAAAGAGAAAGGTGTGTGCTGTCGGAAAGAGAGAAATAGAGGTGTGTGTTATCGGAAAGAGAAAGGTGTGTGTTGTCGGAAAGAGAGAAATAGAGGTGTGTGTTATCGGAAAGAGAAAGGTGTGTGTTGTCGGAAAGAGAGCGATAGAGGTGTGTGTTATCGGAAAGAGAAAGGTGTCTGTTGTCGGAAAGAGAGAGATAGAGCTGTGTGTTATCGGAAAGAGAAAGGTGTGTGCTGTCGGAAAGAGAGAGATAGAGGTGTGTGTTATTGGAAGGAGAAAGGTGTGTTCTGTCGGAAAGAGAGAGATAGAGGTGTGTGTTATCGGAAAGAGAAAGGTGTGTGTTGTCGGAAAGAGAGAGATAGAGGTGTGTGTTATCGGAAAGAGAAAGGTGTGTGCTGTCGGAAAGAGAGAGATAGAGGTGTGTGTTATCGGAAAGAGAAAGGTGTGTGCTGTCGGAAAGAGAGAGATAGAGGTGTGTGTTATCGGAAAGAGAGAGATAGAGGTGTGTGTTATCGGAAAGAGAAAGGTGTGTGCTGTCGGAAAGAGAGAGATAGAGGTGTGTGTTATCGGAAAGAGAAAGGTGTGTGCTGTCGGAAAGAGAGAGATAGAGGTTTGTGTTATCGGAAAGAGAAAGGTGTGTGTTGTCGAAAAGAGAGAGATAGATGTGTGTGTTATCGGAAAAAGAAAGGTGTGTGCTGTCGGAAAGAGAGAGATAGAGGTGTGTGTTATCGGAAAGAGAAAGGTGTGTGTTGTCGGAAAGAGAGAGATAGAGGTGTGTGTTATCGGAAAGAGAAAGGTGTGTGCTGTCGGAAAGAGAGAGATAGAGGTGTGTGTTATGGGAAAGAGAGAGATAGAGGTGTTCATTATCGGAAAGAGAGAGATAGAGGTGTGTGTTGTCGGAAAGAGAGATATAGAGGTGTGTGTTATCGGAAAGAGAGAGATAGAGGTGTGTGTTGTCGGAAAGAGAGAGATAGAGGTGTGTGTTATCGGAAAGAGAGAGATAGAGGTGTGTGTTGTCGGAAAGAGAGAGATAGAGGTGTGAGTTATCGGAAAGAGAAAGGTGTGTGCTGTCGGAAAGAGAGAGATAGAGGTGTTTGTTATCGGAAGGAGAAAGGTGTGTGTTGTCGGAAAGAGAGAGATAGAGGTGTGTGTTATCGGAAAGAGAAAGGTGTGTGTTGTCGGAAAGAGAGAGATAGAGGTGTGTGTTATCGGAAAGGGAAAGGTGTGTGCTGTCGGAAAGAGAGAGATAGAGGTGTGTGTTATCGGAAAGAGAAAGGTGTGTGTTGTCGGAAAGAGAGAGATAGAGGTGTGTGTTATCGGAAAGAGAGAGATAGAGGTGTGTGTTATCGGAAAGGGAAAGGTGTGTGCTGTCGGAAAGAGAGAGATAGAGGTGTGTGTTATCGGAAAGAGAAAGGTGTGTGTTGTTGGAAAGAAAGAGATAGAGGTTTGTGTTATCGGAAAGAGAAAGGTTTGTGCTGTCGGAAAGAGAGAGATAGAGGTGTGTGTTATCGGAAAGAGAAAGGTGTGTGCTGTCGGAAAGAGAGAAATAGAGGTGTGTGTTATCGGAAAGAGAAAGGTGTGTGTTGTCGGAAAGAGAGAAATAGAGGTGTGTGTTATCGGAAAGAGAAAGGTGTGTGTTGTCGGAAAGAGAGCGATAGAGGTGTGTGTTATCGGAAAGAGAAAGGTGTCTGTTGTCGGAAAGAGAGAGATAGAGCTGTGTGTTATCGGAAAGAGAAAGGTGTGTGCTGTCGGAAAGAGAGAGATAGAGGTGTGTGTTATTGGAAGGAGAAAGGTGTGTTCTGTCGGAAAGAGAGAGATAGAGGTGTGTGTTATCGGAAAGAGAAAGGTGTGTGTTGTCGGAAAGAGAGAGATAGAGGTGTGTGTTATCGGAAAGAGAAAGGTGTGTGCTGTCGGAAAGAGAGAGATAGAGGTGTGTGTTATCGGAAAGAGAAAGGTGTGTGCTGTCGGAAAGAGAGAGATAGAGGTGTGTGTTATCGGAAAGAGAGAGATAGAGGTGTGTGTTATCGGAAAGAGAAAGGTGTGTGCTGTCGGAAAGAGAGAGATAGAGGTGTGTGTTATCGGAAAGAGAAAGGTGTGTGCTGTCGGAAAGAGAGAGATAGAGGTTTGTGTTATCGGAAAGAGAAAGGTGTGTGTTGTCGAAAAGAGAGAGATAGATGTGTGTGTTATCGGAAAAAGAAAGGTGTGTGCTGTCGGAAAGAGAGAGATAGAGGTGTGTGTTATCGGAAAGAGAAAGGTGTGTGCTGTCGGAAAGAGAGAGATAGAGGTGTGTGTTATCGGAAAGAGAAAGCTGTGTGTTGTCGGAAAGAGAGACATAGAGGTGTGTGTTATCGGAAAGAGAAAGGTGTGTGTTGTCGGAAAGAGAGAGATAGAGGTGTGTGTTATCGGAAAGAGAGAGATAGAGGTGTGTGTTGTCGGAAAGAGAGAGATAGAGGTGTGAGTTATCGGAAAGAGAAAGGTGTGTGCTGTCGGAAAGAGAGAGATAGAGGTGTTTGTTATCGGAAGGAGAAAGGTGTGTGTTGTCGGAAAGAGAGAGATAGAGGTGTGTGTTATCGGAAAGAGAAAGGTGTGTGTTGTCGGAAAGAGAGAGATAGAGGTGTGTGTTATCGGAAAGGGAAAGGTGTGTGCTGTCGGAAAGAGAGAGATAGAGGTGTGTGTTATCGGAAAGAGAAAGGTGTGTGTTGTCGGAAAGAGAGAGATAGAGGTGTGTGTTATCGGAAAGAGAGAGATAGAGGTGTGTGTTATCGGAAAGGGAAAGGTGTGTGCTGTCGGAAAGAGAGAGATAGAGGTGTGTGTTATCGGAAAGAGAAAGGTGTGTGTTGTTGGAAAGAAAGAGATAGAGGTTTGTGTTATCGGAAAGAGAAAGGTTTGTGCTGTCGGAAAGAGAGAGATAGAGGTGTGTGTTATCGGAAAGAGAAAGGTGTGTGCTGTCGGAAAGAGAGAAATAGAGGTGTGTGTTATCGGAAAGAGAAAGGTGTGTGTTGTCGGAAAGAGAGAAATAGAGGTGTGTGTTATCGGAAAGAGAAAGGTGTGTGTTGTCGGAAAGAGAGCGATAGAGGTGTGTGTTATCGGAAAGAGAAAGGTGTCTGTTGTCGGAAAGAGAGAGATAGAGCTGTGTGTTATCGGAAAGAGAAAGGTGTGTGCTGTCGGAAAGAGAGAGATAGAGGTGTGTGTTATTGGAAGGAGAAAGGTGTGTTCTGTCGGAAAGAGAGAGATAGAGGTGTGTGTTATCGGAAAGAGAAAGGTGTGTGTTGTCGGAAAGAGAGAGATAGAGGTGTGTGTTATCGGAAAGAGAAAGGTGTGTGCTGTCGGAAAGAGAGAGATAGAGGTGTGTGTTATCGGAAAGAGAAAGGTGTGTGCTGTCGGAAAGAGAGAGATAGAGGTGTGTGTTATCGGAAAGAGAGAGATAGAGGTGTGTGTTATCGGAAAGAGAAAGGTGTGTGCTGTCGGAAAGAGAGAGATAGAGGTGTGTGTTATCGGAAAGAGAAAGGTGTGTGCTGTCGGAAAGAGAGAGATAGAGGTTTGTGTTATCGGAAAGAGAAAGGTGTGTGTTGTCGAAAAGAGAGAGATAGATGTGTGTGTTATCGGAAAAAGAAAGGTGTGTGCTGTCGGAAAGAGAGAGATAGAGGTGTGTGTTATCGGAAAGAGAAAGGTGTGTGCTGTCGGAAAGAGAGAGATAGAGGTGTGTGTTATCGGAAAGAGAAAGCTGTGTGTTGTCGGAAAGAGAGACATAGAGGTGTGTGTTATCGGAAAGAGAAAGGTGTGTGTTGTCGGAAAGAGAGAGATAGAGGTGTGTGTTATCGCAAAGAGAGAGATAGAAGTGTGTGTTGTCGGAAAGAGAGAGATAGAAATGTGTGTTATCGGAAGGAGAAAGGTGTGTGCTGTCGGAAAGAGAGAGATAGAGGTGTGTGTTATCGGAAAGAGAAAGGTGTGTGCTGTCGGAAAGAGAGAGATAGAGGTGTGTGTTATCGGAAGGAGAAAGGTGTGTGCTGTCGGAAAGAGAGAGATAGAGGTGTGTGTTATCGGAAAGAGAGAGATAGAGGTGTGTGTTATCGGAAAGAGAAAGGTGTGTGCTGTCGGATAGAGAGAGATAGAGGTGTGTGTTATCGGAAAGAGAGACATAGAGGTGTGTGTTATCGGAAAGAGAAAGGTGTGTCTTGTCGGAAAGAGAGAGATAGAGGTGTGTGTTATCGGAAAGAGAGAGATAGAGGTGTGTGTTATCGGAAAGAGAAAGGTGTGTGTTGTCGGAAAGAGAGAGATAGAGGTGTGTGTTATCGGAAAGAGAAAGGTGTGTGCTGTCGGAAAGAGAGAGATAGAGGTGTGTGTTATCGGAAAGAGAAAGGTGTGTGCTGTCGGAAAGAGAGAGATAGAGGTGTGTGTTATCGGAAAGAGAGACATAGAGGTGTGCATTATCGGAAAGAGAGAGATAGAGGTGTGTGTTGTCGGAAAGAGAGATATAGAGGTGTGTGTTATCGGAAAGAGAGAGATAGAGGTGTGTGTTGTCGGAAAGAGAGAGAGAGAGTTGTGTGTTATCGGAAAGAGAGAGATAGAGGTGTGTGTTGTCGGAAAGAGAGAGATAGAGGTGTGAGTTATCGGAAAGAGAAAGGTGTGTGCTGTCGGAAAGAGAGAGACAGAGGTGTGTGTTATCGGAAAGAGAGACATAGAGGTGTGTGTTATCGGAAAGAGAAAGGTGTGTGTTGTCGGAAAGAGAGAGATAGCGGTGTGTGTTATCGGAAAGAGAGAGATAGAGGTGTGTGTTATCGGAAAGAGAAAGGTGTGTGTTGTCGGAAAGAGAGAGATAGAGGTGTGTGTTATCGGAAAGAGAAAGGTGTGTGCTGTCGGAAAGAGAGAGATAGAGGTGTGTGTTATCGGAAAGAGAGAGATAGAGGTGTTCATTATCGGAAAGAGAGAGATAGAGGTGTGTGTTATCGGAAAGAGAGAGATAGAGGTGTGTGTTGTCGGAAAGAGAGAGATAGAGGTGTGTGTTATCGGAAAGAGAGAGATAGAGGTGTGTGTTGTCGGAAAGAGAGAGATAGAGGTGTGAGTTATCGGAAAGAGAAAGGTGTGTGCTGTCGGAAAGAGAGAGATAGAGGTGTGTGTTACCGGAAAGAGAAAGGTGTGTGCTGTCGGAAAGAGAGAGATAGAGGTGTGTGTTATCGGAAGGAGAAAGGTGTGTGTTGTCGGAAAGAGAGAGATAGAGGTGTGTGTTATCGGAAAGAGAAAGGTGTGTGTTGTCGGAAAGAGAGAGATAGAGGTGTGTGTTATCGGAAAGGGAAAGGTGTGTGCTGTCGGAAAGAGAGAGATAGAGGTGTGTGTTATCGGAAAGAGAAAGGTGTGTGTTGTCGGAAAGAGAGAGATAGAGGTGTGTGTTATCGGAAAGAGAGAGATAGAGGTGTGTGTTATCGGAAAGGGAAAGGTGTGTGCTGTCGGAAAGAGAGAGATAGAGGTGTGTGTTATCGGAAAGAGAAAGGTGTGTGTTGTTGGAAAGAAAGAGATAGAGGTGTGTGTTATCGGAAAGAGAAAGGTTTGTGCTGTCGGAAAGAGAGAGATAGAGGTGTGTGTTATCGGAAAGAGAAAGGTGTGTGTTGTCGGAAAGAGAGAGATAGAGGTGTGTGTTATCGGAAAGAGAAAGGTGTGTGCTGTCGGAAAGAGAGAAATAGAGGTGTGTGTTATCGGAAAGAGAAAGGTGTGTGTTGTCGGAAAGAGAGAAATAGAGGTGTGTGTTATCGGAAAGAGAAAGGTGTGTGTTGTCGGAAAGAGAGAGATAGAGGTGTGTGTTATCGGAAAGAGAAAGGTGTCTGTTGTCGGAAAGAGAGAGATAGAGCTGTGTGTTATCGGAAAGAGAAAGGTGTGTGCTGTCGGAAAGAGAGAGATAGAGGTGTGTGTTATCGGAAAGAGAAAGGTGTGTGTTGTCGGAAAGAGAGAGATAGAGGTGTGTGTTATCGGAAAGAGAAAGGTGTCTGTTGTCGGAAAGAGAGAGATAGAGCTGTGTGTTATCGGAAAGAGAAAGGTTTGTGCTGTCGGAAAGAGAGAGATAGAGGTGTGTGATATTGGAAGGAGAAAGGTGTGTTCTGTCGGAAAGAGAGAGATAGAGGTGTGTGTTATCGGAAAGAGAAAGGTGTGTGCTGTCGGAAAGAGAGAGATAGAGGTGTGTGTTATCGGAAAGAGAAAGGTGTGTGCTGTCGGAAAGAGAGAGATAGAGGTGTGTGTTATCGGAAAGAGAGAGATAGAGGTGTGTGTTATCGGAAAGAGAAAGGTGTGTGCTGTCGGAAAGAGAGAGATAGAGGTGTGTGTTATCGGAAAGAGAAAGGTGTGTGCTGTCGGAAAGAGAGAGATAGAGGTTTGTGTTATCGGAAAGAGAAAGGTGTGTGTTGTCGAAAAGAGAGAGATAGATGTGTGTGTTATCGGAAAAAGAAAGGTGTGTGCTGTCGGAAAGAGAGAGATAGAGGTGTGTGTTATCGGAAAGAGAAAGGTGTGTGCTGTCGGAAAGAGAGAGATAGAGGTGTGTGTTATCGGAAAGAGAAAGCTGTGTGTTGTCGGAAAGAGAGACATAGAGGTGTGTGTTATCGGAAAGAGAAAGGTGTGTGTTGTCGGAAAGAGAGAGATAGAGGTGTGTGTTATCGCAAAGAGAGAGATAGAAGTGTGTGTTGTCGGAAAGAGAGAGATAGAGGTGTGTGTTATCGGAAAAAGAAAGGTGTGTGTTGTCGGAAAGAGAGAGATAGAGGTGTGTGTTATCGGAAAGAGAAAGGTGTGTGTTGTCGGAAAGAGAGAGATAGAGGTGTGTGTTATCGCAAAGAGAGAGATAGAAGTGTGTGTTGTCGGAAAGAGAGAGATAGAAATGTGTGTTATCGGAAGGAGAAAGGTGTGTGCTGTCGGAAAGAGAGAGATAGAGGTGTGTGTTATCGGAAAGAGAAAGGTGTGTGCTGTCGGAAAGAGAGAGATAGAGGTGTGTGTTATCGGAAGGAGAAAGGTGTGTGCTGTCGGAAAGAGAGAGATAGAGGTGTGTGTTATCGGAAAGAGAGAGATAGAGGTGTGTGTTATCGGAAAGAGAAAGGTGTGTGCTGTCGGAAAGAGAGAGATAGAGGTGTGTGTTATCGGAAAGAGAGACATAGAGGTGTGTGTTATCGGAAAGAGAAAGGTGTGTCTTGTCGGAAAGAGAGAGATAGAGGTGTGTGTTATCGGAAAGAGAGAGATAGAGGTGTGTGTTATCGGAAAGAGAGACATAGAGGTGTGCATTATCGGAAAGAGAGAGATAGAGGTGTGTGTTGTCGGAAAGAGAGATATAGAGGTGTGTGTTATCGGAAAGAGAGAGATAGAGGTGTGTGTTGTCGGAAAGAGAGAGATAGAGTTGTGTGTTATCGGAAAGAGAGAGATAGAGGTGTGTGTTGTCGGAAAGAGAGAGATAGAGGTGTGAGTTATCGGAAAGAGAAAGGTGTGTGCTGTCGGAAAGAGAGAGACAGAGGTGTGTGTTATCGGAAAGAGAGACATAGAGGTGTGTGTTATCGGAAAGAGAAAGGTGTGTGTTGTCGGAAAGAGAGAGATAGCGGTGTGTGTTATCGGAAAGAGAGAGATAGAGGTGTGTGTTATCGGAAAGAGAAAGGTGTGTGTTGTCGGAAAGAGAGATATAGAGGTGTGTGTTATCGGAGAGATAGAGGTGTGTGTTGTCGGAAAGAGAGAGATAGAGGTGTGTGTTATCGGAAAGAGAGAGATAGAGGTGTGTGTTGTCGGAAAGAGAGAGATAGAGGTGTGAGTTATCGGAAAGAGAAAGGTGTGTGCTGTCGGAAAGAGAGAGATAGAGGTGTTTGTTATCGGAAGGAGAAAGGTGTGTGTTGTCGGAAAGAGAGAGATAGAGGTGTGTGTTATCGGAAAGAGAAAGGTGTGTGTTGTCGGAAAGAGAGAGATAGAGGTGTGTGTTATCGGAAAGAGAGAGATAGAGGTGTGTGTTATCGGAAAGGGAAAGGTGTGTGCTGTCGGAAAGAGAGAGATAGAGGTGTGTGTTATCGGAAAGAGAAAGGTGTGTGTTGTTGGAAAGAAAGAGATAGAGGTTTGTGTTATCGGAAAGAGAAAGGTTTGTGCTGTCGGAAAGAGAGAGATAGAGGTGTGTGTTATCGGAAAGAGAAAGGTGTGTGCTGTCGGAAAGAGAGAAATAGAGGTGTGTGTTATCGGAAAGAGAAAGGTGTGTGTTGTCGGAAAGAGAGAAATAGAGGTGTGTGTTATCGGAAAGAGAAAGGTGTGTGTTGTCGGAAAGAGAGCGATAGAGGTGTGTGTTATCGGAAAGAGAAAGGTGTCTGTTGTCGGAAAGAGAGAGATAGAGCTGTGTGTTATCGGAAAGAGAAAGGTGTGTGCTGTCGGAAAGAGAGAGATAGAGGTGTGTGTTATCGGAAAGAGAAAGGTGTGTGCTGTCGGAAAGAGAGAGATAGAGGTGTGTGTTATCGGAAAGAGAGAGATAGAGGTGTGTGTTATCGGAAAGAGAGAGATAGAGGTGTGTGTTATCGGAAAGAGAAAGGTGTGTGTTGTCGGAAAGAGAGAGATAGAGGTGTGTGTTATCGGAAAGAGAAAGGTGTGTGTTGTCGGAAAGAGAGAGATAGAGGTGTGTGTTATCGGAAAGAGAGAGATAGAGGTGTGTGTTATCGGAAATGGAAAGGTGTGTGCTGTCAGAAAGAGAGAGATAGACGTGTGTGTTATCGGAAAGAGAAAGGTGTGTGTTGTCGGAAAGAGAGAGATAGAGGTGTGTGTTATCGGAAAGAGAAAGGTGTGTGTTGTCGGAAAGAGAGAGATAGAGGTGTGTGTTATCGGAAAGAGAGAGATAGAGGTGTGTGTTGTCGGAAAGAGAGAGATAGAGGTGTGAGTTATCGGAAAGAGAAAGGTGTGTGCTGTCGAAAAGAGAGAGATAGAGGTGTGTGTTATCGGAAATAGAAAGGTGTGTGCTGTCGGAAAGAGAGAGATAGAGGTGTGTGTTATCGGAAAGAGAGAAATAGAGGTGTGCATTATCGGAAAGAGAGAGATAGAGGTGTGTGTTGTCGGAAAGAGAGATATAGAGGTGTGTGTTATCGGAAAGAGAGAGATAGAGGTGTGTGTTGTCGGAAAGAGAGAGATAGAGTTGTGTGTTATCGGAAAGAGAGAGATAGAGGTGTGTGTTGTCGGAAAGAGAGAGATAGAGGTGTGAGTTATCAGAAAGAGAAAGGTGTGTGCTGTCGGAAAGAGAGAGATAGAGGTGTGTGTTATCGGAAAGAGAGACATAGATGTGTGTGTTATCGGAAAGAGAAAGGTGTGTGTTGTCGGAAAGAGAGAGATAGCGGTGTGTGTTATCGGAAAGAGAGAGATAGAGGTGTGTGTTATCGGAAAGAGAAAGGTGTGTGTTGTCGGAAAGAGAGAGATAGAGGTGTGTGTTATCGGAAAGAGAAAGGTGTGTGCTGTCGGAAAGAGAGAGATAGAGGTGTGTGTTATGGGAAAGAGAGAGATAGAGGTGTTCATTATCGGAAAGAGAGAGATAGAGGTGTGTGTTGTCGGAAAGAGAGATATAGAGGTGTGTGTTATCGGAAAGAGAGAGATAAAGGTGTGTGTTGTCGGAAAGAGAGAGATAGAGGTATGTGTTATCGGAAAGAGAGAGATAGAGGTGTGTGTTGTCGGAAAGAGAGAGATAGAGGTGTGAGTTATCGGAAAGAGAAAGGTGTGTGCTGTCGGAAAGAGAGAGATAGAGGTGTGTGTTACCGGAAAGAGAAAGGTGTGTGCTGTCGGAAAGAGAGAGATAGAGGTGTGTGTTATCGGAAGGAGAAAGGTGTGTGTTGTCGGAAAGAGAGAGATAGAGGTGTGTGTTATCGGAAAGAGAAGGGTGTGTGTTGTCGGAAAGAGAGAGATAGAGGTGTGTGTTATCGGAAAGGGAAAGGTGTGTGCTGTCGGAAAGAGAGAGATAGAGGTGTGTGTTATCGGAAAGAGAAAGGTGTGTGTTGTCGGAAAGAGAGAGATAGAGGTGTGTGTTATCGGAAAGAGAAAGGTGTGTGTTGTCGGAAAGAGAGAGATAGAGGTGTGTGTTATCGGAAAGAGAGATATAGAGGTGTGTGTTATCGGAAAGAGAAAGGTGTGTGTTGTCGGAAAGAGAGAAATAGAGGTGTGTGTTATCGGAAAGAGAAAGGTGTGTGTTGTCGGAAAGAGAGAGATAGAGGTGTGTGTTATCGGAAAGAGAAAGGTGTCTGTTGTCGGAAAGAGAGAGATAGAGCTGTGTGTTATCGGAAAGAGAAAGGTGTGTGCTGTCGGAAAGAGAGAGATAGAGGTGTGTGTTATCGGAAAGAGAAAGGTGTGTGTTGTCGGAAAGAGAGAGATAGAGGTGTGTGTTATCGGAAAGAGAAAGGTGTCTGTTGTCGGAAAGAGAGAGATAGAGCTGTGTGTTATCGGAAAGAGAAAGGTGTGTGCTGTCGGAAAGAGAGAGATAGAGGTGTGTGTTATTGGAAGGAGAAAGGTGTGTTCTGTCGGAAAGAGAGAGATAGAGCTGTGTGTTATCGGAAAGAGAAAGGTGTGTGTTGTCGGAATGAGAGAGATAGAGGTGTGTGTTATCGGAAAGAGAAAGGTGTGTGCTGTCGGAAAGAGAGAGATAGAGGTGTGTGTTATCGGAAAGAGGAAGGTGTGTGCTGTCGGAAAGAGAGAGATAGAGGTGTGTGTTATCGGAAAGAGAGAGATAGAGGTGTGTGTTATCGGAAAGAGAAAGGTGTGTGCTGTCGGAAAGAGAGAGATAGAGGTGTGTGTTATCGGAAAGAGAAAGGTGTGTGCTGTCGGAAAGAGAGAGATAGAGGTGTGTGTTATCGGAAAGAGAAAGCTGTGTGTTGTCGGAAAGAGAGACATAGAGGTGTGTGTTATCGGAAAGAGAAAGGTGTGTGTTGTCGGAAAGAGAGAGATAGAGGTGTGTGTTATCGCAAAGAGAGAGATAGAAGTGTGTGTTGTCGGAAAGAGAGAGATAGAGGTGTGTGTTATCGGAAAAAGAAAGGTGTGTGTTGTCGGAAAGAGAGAGATAGAGGTGTGTGTTATCGGAAAGAGAAAGGTGTGTGTTGTCGGAAAGAGAGAGATAGAGGTGTGTGCTGTCGGAAAGAGAGAGATAGAAGTGTGTGTTGTCGGAAAGAGAGAGATAGAAGTGTGTGTTATCGGAAGGAGAAAGGTGTGTGCTGTCGGAAAGAGAGAGATAGAGGTGTGTGTTATCGGAAAGAGAAAGGTGTGTGCTGTCGGAAAGAGAGAGATAGAGGTGTGTGTTATCGGAAGGAGAAAGGTGTGTGCTGTCGGAAAGAGAGAGATAGAGGTGTGTGTTATCGGAAAGAGAGAGATAGAGGTGTGTGTTATCGGAAAGAGAAAGGTGTGTGCTGTCGGAAAGAGAGAGGTAGAGGTGTGTGCTATCGGAAAGAGAGACATAGAGGTGTGTGTTATCGGAAAGAGAAAGGTGTGTCTTGTCGGAAAGAGAGAGATAGAGGTGTGTGTTATCGGAAAGAGAGAGATAGAGGTGTGTGTTATCGGAAAGAGAAAGGTGTGTGTTGTCGGAAAGAGAGAGATAGAGGTGTGTGTTATCGGAAAGAGAAAGGTGTGTGCTGTCGGAAAGAGAGAGATAGAGGTGTGTGTTATCGGAAAGAGAGAGATAGAGGTGTGCATTATCGGAAAGAGAGAGATAGAGGTGTGTGTTGTCGGAAAGAGAGATATAGAGGTGTGTGTTATCGGAAAGAGAGAGAGAGAGGTGTGTGTTGTCGGAAAGAGAGAGATAGAGGTGTGTGTTGTCGGAAAGAGAGAGATAGAGGTGTGAGTTATCGGAAAGAGAAAGGTGTGTGCTGTCGGAAAGAGAGAGATAGAGGTGTGTGTTACCGGAAAGAGAAAGGTGTGTGCTGTCGGAAAGAGAGAGATAGAGGTGTGTGTTATCGGAAGGAGAAAGGTGTGTGTTGTCGGAAAGAGAGAGATAGAGGTGTGTGTTATCGGAAAGAGAAAGGTGTGTGTTGTCGGAAAGAGAGAGATAGAGGTGTGTGTTATCGGAAGGAGAAAGGTGTGTTCTGTCGGAAAGAGAGAGATAGAGGTGTGTGTTATCGGAAAGAGAAAGGTGTGTGTTGTCGGAAAGAGAGAGATAGAGGTGTGTGTTATCGGAAAGAGAAAGGTGTGTGCTGTCGGAAAGAGAGAGATAGAGGTGTGTGTTATCGGAAAGAGAAAGGTGTGTGCTGTCGGAAAGAGAGAGATAAAGGTGTGTGTTATCGGAAAGAGAGAGATAGAGGTGTGTGTTATCGGAAAGAGAAAGGTGTGTGCTGTCGGAAAGAGAGAGATAGAGGTGTGTGTTATCGGAAAGAGAAAGGTGTGTGCTGTCGGAAAGAGAGAGATAGAGGTGTGTGTTATCGGAAAGAGAAAGGTGTGTGTTGTCGAAAAGAGAGAGATAGAGGTGTGTGTTATCGGAAAAAGAAAGGTGTGTGCTGTCGGAAAGAGAGAGATAGAGGTGTGTGTTATCGGAAAGAGAAAGGTGTGTGCTGTCGGAAAGAGAGAGATAGAGGTGTGTGTTATCGGAAAGAGAAAGCTGTGTGTTGTCGGAAAGAGAGACATAGAGGTGTGTGTTATCGGAAAGAGAAAGGTGTGTGTTGTCGGAAAGAGAGAGATAGAGGTGTGTGTTATCGCAAAGAGAGAGATAGAAGTGTGTGTTGTCGGAAAGAGAGATATAGAGGTGTGTGTTATCGGAAAAAGAAAGGTGTGTGTTGTCGGAAAGAGAGAGATAGAGGTGTGTGTTATCGGAAAGAGAAAAGTGTGTGTTGTCGGAAAGAGAGAGATAGAGGTGTGTGTTATCGCAAAGAGAGAGATAGAAGTGTGTGTTGTCGGAAAGAGAGAGATAGAAGTGTGTGTTATCGGAAGGAGAAAGGTGTGTGCTGTCGGAAAGAGAGAGATAGAGGTGTGTGTTATCGGAAAGAGAAAGGTGTGTGCTGTCGGAAAGAGAGAGATAGAGGTGTGTGTTATCGGAAGGAGAAAGGTGTGTGCTGTCGGAAAGAGAGAGATAGAGGTGTGTGTTATCGGAAAGAGAGAGATAGAGGTGTGTGTTATCGGAAAGAGAAAGGTGTGTGCTGTCGGAAAGAGAGAGATAGAGGTGTGTGTTATCGGAAAGAGAGACATAGAGGTGTGTGTTATCGGAAAGAGAAAGGTGTGTCTTGTCGGAAAGAGAGAGATAGAGGTGTGTGTTATCGGAAAGAGAGAGATAGATGTGTGTGTTATCGGAAAGAGAAAGGTGTGTGTTGTCGGAAAGAGAGAGATAGAGGTGTGTGTTATCGGAAAAAGAAAGGTGTGTGCTGTCGGAAAGAGAGAGATAGAGGTGTGTGTTATCGGAAAGAGAGAGATAGAGGTGTGCATTATCGGAAAGAGAGAGATAGAGGTGTGTGTTGTCGGAAAGAGAGATATAGAGGTGTGTGTTATCGGAAAGAGAGAGATAGAGGTGTGTGTTGTCGGAAAGAGAGAGATAGAGGTGTGTGTTATCGGAAAGAGAGAGATAGAGGTGTGTGTTGTCGGAAAGAGAGAGATAGAGGTGTGAGTTATCGGAAAGAGAAAGGTGTGTGCTGTCGGAAAGAGAGAGATAGAGGTGTGTGTTACCGGAAAGAGAAAGGTGTGTGCTGTCGGAAAGAGAGAGATAGAGGTGTGTGTTATCGGAAGGAGAAAGGTGTGTGTTGTCGGAAAGAGAGAGATAGAGGTGTGTGTTATCGGAAAGAGAAAGGTGTGTGTTGTCGGAAAGAGAGAGATAGAGGTGTGTGTTATCGGAAAGAGAGAGATAGAGATGTGTGTTATCGGAAAGGGAAAGGTGTGTGCTGTCAGAAAGAGAGAGATAGACGTGTGTGTTATCGGAAAGAGAAAGGTGTGTGTTGTCGGAAAGAGAGAGATAGAGGTGTGGGTTATCGGAAAGAGAAATGTGTGTGTTGTCGGAAAGAGAGAGATAGAGGTGTGTGTTATCGGAAAGAGAGAGATAGAGGTGTGTGTTATCGGAAAGGGAAAGGTGTGTGCTGTCGGAAAGAGAGAGATAGAGGTGTGTGTTATCGGAAAGAGAAAGGTGTGTGTTGTCGGAAAGAGAGAGATAGAGGTGTGTGTTATCGGAAAGAGAAAGGTTTGTGTTGTCGGAAAGAGAGAGATAGAGGTGTGTGTTATCGGAAAGAGAAAGGTGTGTGTTGTCGGAAAGAGAGAGATAGAGGTGTGTGTTATCGGAAAGAGAAAGGTGTGTGCTGTCGGAAAGAGAGAAATAGAGGTGTGTGTTATCGGAAAGAGAAAGGTGTGTGTTGTCGGAAAGAGAGAAATAGAGGTGTGTGTTATCGGAAAGAGAAAGGTGTGTGTTGTCGGAAAGAGAGAGATAGAGGTGTGTGTTATCGGAAAGAGAAAGGTGTCTGTTGTCGGAAAGAGAGAGATAGAGGTGTGTGTTATCGGAAAGAGAAAGGTGTGTGCTGTCGGAAAGAGAGAGATAGAGGTGTGTGTTATAGGAAAGAGAAAGGTGTGTGTTGTCGGAAAGAGAGAGATAGAGGTGTGTGTTATCGGAAAGAGAAAGGTGTGTTCTGTCGGAAAGAGAGAGATAGAGGTGTGTGTTATCGGAAAGAGAAAGGTGTGTGTTGTCGGAAAGAGAGAGATAGAGGTGTGTGTTATCGGAAAGAGAAGGGTGTGTGCTGTCGGAAAGAGAGAGATAGAGGTGTCTGTTATCGGAAAGAGAAAGGTGTGTGCTGTCGGAAAGAGAGAGATAGAGGTGTGTGTTATCGGAAAGAGAGAGATAGAGGTGTGTGTTATCGGAAAGAGAGAGATAGAGGTGTGTGTTATCGGAAAGAGAAAGGTGTGTGTTGTCGGAAAGAGAGAGATAGAGGCGTGTGTTATCGGAAAGAGAAAGGTGTGTGCTGTCGGAAAGAGAGAGATAGAGGTGTGTGTTATAGGAAAGAGAAAGGTGTGTGTTGTCGGAAAGAGAGAGATAGAGGTGTGTGTTATCGGAAAGAGAAAGGTGTGTTCTGTCGGAAAGAGAGAGATAGAGGTGTGTGTTATCGGAAAGAGAAAGGTGTGTGTTGTCGGAAAGAGAGAGATAGAGGTGTGTGTTATCGGAAAGAGAGAGATAGAGGTGTGTGTTATCGGAAAGGGAAAGGTGTGTGCTGTCAGAAAGAGAGAGATAGACGTGTGTGTTATCGGAAAGAGAAAGGTGTGTGTTGTCGGAAAGAGAGAGATAGATGTGTGTGTTATCGGAAAGAGAAAGGTGTGTGTTGTCGGAAAGAGAGAGATAGAGGTGTGTGTTATCGGAAAGAGAGAGATAGAGGTGTGTGTTATCGGAAAGAGAAGGGTGTGTGCTGTCGGAAAGAGAGAGATAGAGGTGTGTGTTATCGGAAAGAGAGAGATAGAGGTGTGTGTTATCGGAAAGAGAGAGATAGAGGTGTGTGTTATCGGAAAGAGAAAGGTGTGTGTTGTCGGAAAGAGAGAGATAGAGGCGTGTGTTATCGGAAAGAGAAAGGTGTGTGCTGTCGGAAAGAGAGAGATAGAGGTGTGTGTTATAGGAAAGAGAAAGGTGTGTGTTGTCGGAAAGAGAGAGATAGAGGTGTGTGTTATCGGAAAGAGAAAGGTGTGTTCTGTCGGAAAGAGAGAGATAGAGGTGTGTGTTATCGGAAAGAGAGAGATAGAGGTGTGTGTTATCGGAAAGGGAAAGGTGTGTGCTGTCAGAAAGAGAGAGATAGACGTGTGTGTTATCGGAAAGAGAAAGGTGTGTGTTGTCGGAAAGAGAGAGATAGAGGTGTGTGTTATCGGAAAGAGAAAGGTGTCTGTTGTCGGAAAGAGAGAGATAGAGGTGTGTGTTATCGGAAAGAGAGAGATAGAGGTGTGTGTTGTCGGAAAGAGAGAGATAGATGTGTGAGTTATCGGAAAGAGAAAGGTGTGTGCTGTCGGAAAGAGAGAGATAGAGGTGTGTGTTATCGGAAAGAGAAAGGTGTGTGCTGTCGGAAAGAGAGAGATAGAGGTGTGTGTTATAGGAAAGAGAAAGGTGTGTGTTGTCGGAAAAAGAGAGATAGAGGTGTGTGTTATCGGAAAGAGAAAGGTGTGTTCTGTCGGAAAGAGAGAGATAGAGGTGTGTGTTATCGGAAAGAGAAAGGTGTGTGTTGTCGGAAAGAGAGAGATAGAGGTGTGTGTTATCGGAAAGAGAAAGGTGTGTGCTGTCGGAAAGAGAGAGATAGAGGTGTGTGTTATCGGAAAGAGAAAGGTGTGTGCTGTCGGAAAGAGAGAGATAGAGGTGTGTGTTATCGGAAAGAGAAAGGTGTGTGCTGTCGGAAAGAGAGAGATAGAGGTGTGTGTTATCGGAAAGAGAAAGGTGTGTGTTGTCGAAAAGAGAGAGATAGAGGTGTGTGTTATCGGAAAAAGAAAGGTGTGTGCTGTCGGAAAGAGAGAGATAGAGGTGTGTGTTATCGGAAAGAGAAAGGTGTGTGCTGTCGGAAAGAGAGAGATAGAGGTGTGTGTTATCGGAAAGAGAAAGGTGTGTGTTGTCGGAAAGAGAGAGATAGAGGTTTGTGTTATCGGAAAAAGAAAGGTGTGTGTTGTCGGAAAGAGAGAGATAGAGATGTGTGTTATCGGAAAGAGAAAAGTGTGTGTTGTCGGAAAGAGAGAGATAGAGGTGTGTGTTATCGCAAAGAGAGAGATTGAAGTGTGTGTTGTCGGAAAGAGAAAGGTGTGTGCTGTCGGAAAGAGAGAGATAGAGGTGTGTGTTATCGGAAAGAGAAAGGTGTGTGCTGTCGGAAAGAGAGAGATAGAGGTGTGTGTTATCGGAAAGAGAAAGGTGTGTGTTGTCGAAAAGAGAGAGATAGAGGTGTGTGTTATCGGAAAGAGAAAGGTGTCTGTTGTCGGAAAGAGAGAGATAGAGGTGTGTGTTATCGGAAAGAGAAAGGTGTGTGCTGTCGGAAAGAGAGAGATAGAGGTGTGTGTTATAGGAAAGAGAAAGGTGTGTGTTGTCGGAAAGAGAGAGATAGAGGTGTTTGTTATCGGAAAGAGAAAGGTGTGTGCTGTCGGAAAGAGAGAGATAGAGGTGTGTGTTATCGGAAAGAGAAAGGTGTGTGTTGTCGGAAAGAGAGAGATAGGGGTGTGTGTTATCGGAAAGAGAAAGTTGTGTGCTGTCGGAAAGAGAGAGATAGAGGTGTGTGTTATCGGAAAGAGAAAGATGTGTGCTGTCGGAAAGAGAGAGATAGAGGTGTGTGTTATCGGAAAGAGAGAGATAGAGGTGTGTGTTATCGGAAAGAGAAAGCTGTGTGCTGTCGGAAAGAGAGAGATAGAGGTGTGTGTTATCGGAAAGAGAAAGGTGTGTGATGTCGGAAAGAGAGAGATAGAGGTGTGTGTTATCGGAAAGAGAAAGGTGTGTGCTGTCGGAAAGAGAGAGATAGAGGTGTGTGTTATCGGAAAGAGAGAGATAGAGGTGTGTGTTATCGGAAAGAGAGAGATAGAGGTGTGTGTTATCGGAAAGAGAAAGGTGTGTGTTGTCGGAAAGAGAGAGATAGAGGCGTGTGTTATCGGAAAGAGAAAGGTGTGTGCTGTCGGAAAGAGAGAGATAGAGGTGTGTGTTATAGGAAAGAGAAAGGTGTGTGTTGTCGGAAAGAGAGAGATAGAGGTGTGTGTTATCGGAAAGGGAAAGGTGTGTGCTGTCAGAAAGAGAGAGATAGACGTGTGTGTTATCGGAAAGAGAAAGGTGTGTGTTGTCGGAAAGAGAGAGATAGAGGTGTGTGTTATCGGAAAGAGAAAGGTGTGTGTTGTCGGAAAGAGAGAGATAGAGGTGTGTGTTATCGGAAAGAGAGAGATAGAGGTGTGTGTTGTCGGAAAGAGAGAGATAGAGGTGTGAGTTATCGGAAAGAGAAAGGTGTGTGCTGTCGGAAAGAGAGAGATAGAGGTGTGTGTTATCGGAAAGAGAAAGGTGTGTGCTGTCGGAAAGAGAGAGATAGAGGTGTGTGTTATAGGAAAGAGAAAGGTGTGTGTTGTCGGAAAGAGAGAGATAGAGGTGTGTGTTATCGGAAAGAGAAAGGTGTGTTCTGTCGGAAAGAGAGAGATAGAGGTGTGTGTTATCGGAAAGAGAAAGGTGTGTGTTGTCGGAAAGAGAGAGATAGAGGTGTGTGTTATCGGAAAGAGAAAGGTGTGTGCTGTCGGAAAGAGAGAGATAGAGGTGTGTGTTATCGGAAAGAGAAAGGTGTGTGCTGTCGGAAAGAGAGAGATAGAGGTGTGTGTTATCGGAAAGAGAAAGGTGTGTGCTGTCGGAAAGAGAGAGATAGAGGTGTGTGTTATCGGAAAGAGAAAGGTGTGTGTTGTCGAAAAGAGAGAGATAGAGGTGTGTGTTATCGGAAAAAGAAAGGTGTGTGCTGTCGGAAAGAGAGAGATAGAGGTGTGTGTTATCGGAAAGAGAAAGGTGTGTGCTGTCGGAAAGAGAGAGATAGTGGTGTGTGTTATCGGAAAGAGAAAGGTGTGTGTTGTCGGAAAGAGAGAGATAGAGGTGTGTGTTATCGGAAAAAGAAAGGTGTGTGTTGTCGGAAAGAGAGAGATAGATGTGTGTGTTATCGCAAAGAGAAAGGTGTGTGTTGTCGGAAAGAGAGAGATAGAGGTGTGTGTTATCGCAAAGAGAGAGATAGAAGTGTGTGTTGTCGGAAAGAGAGAGATAGAAGTGTGTGTTATCGGAAGGAGAAAGGTGTGTGCTGTCGGAAAGAGAGAGATAGAGGTGTGTGTTATCGGAAAGAGAAAGGTGTGTGCTGTCGGAAAGAGAGAGATAGAGGTGTGTGTTATCGGAAGGAGAAAGGTGTGTGCTGTCGGAAAGAGAGAGATAGAGGTGTGTGTTATCGGAAAGAGAGAGATAGAGGTGTGTGTTATCGGAAAGAGAAAGGTGTGTGCTGTCGGAAAGAGAGAGATAGAGGTGTGTGTTATCGGAAAGAGAGACATAGAGGTGTGTGTTATCGGAAAGAGAAAGGTGTGTCTTGTCGGAAAGAGAGAGATAGAGGTGTGTGTTATTGGAAAGAGAGAGATAGATGTGTGTGTTATCGGAAAGAGAAAGGTGTGTGTTGTCGGAAAGAGAGAGATAGAGGTGTGTGTTATCGGAAAAAGAAAGGTGTGTGCTGTCGGAAAGAGAGAGATAGAGGTGTGTGTTATCGGAAAGAGAGAGATAGAGGTGTGCATTATCGGAAAGAGAGAGATAGAGGTGTGTGTTGTCGGAAAGAGAGATATAGAGGTGTGTGTTATCGGAAAGAGAGAGATAGAGGTGTGTGTTGTCGGAAAGAGAGAGATAGAGGTGTGTGTTATCGGAAAGAGAGAGATAGAGGTGTGTGTTGTCGGAAAGAGAGAGATAGAGGTGTGAGTTATCGGAAAGAGAAAGGTGTGTGCTGTCGGAAAGAGAGAGATAGAGGTGTGTGTTACCGGAAAGAGAAAGGTGTGTGCTGTCGGAAAGAGAGAGATAGAGGTGTGTGTTATCGGAAGGAGAAAGGTGTGTGTTGTCGGAAAGAGAGAGATAGAGGTGTGTGTTATCGGAAAGAGAAAGGTGTGTGTTGTCGGAAAGAGAGAGATAGAGGTGTGTGTTATCGGAAAGAGAGAGATAGAGATGTGTGTTATCGGAAAGGGAAAGGTGTGTGCTGTCAGAAAGAGAGAGATAGACGTGTGTGTTATCGGAAAGAGAAAGGTGTGTGTTGTCGGAAAGAGAGAGATAGAGGTGTGGGTTATCGGAAAGAGAAAGGTGTGTGTTGTCGGAAAGAGAGAGATAGAGGTGTGTGTTATCGGAAAGAGAGAGATAGAGGTGTGTGTTATCGGAAAGGGAAAGGTGTGTGCTGTCGGAAAGAGAGAGATAGAGGTGTGTGTTATCGGAAAGAGAAAGGTGTGTGTTGTCGGAAAGAGAGAGATAGAGGTGTGTGTTATCGGAAAGAGAAAGGTTTGTGTTGTCGGAAAGAGAGAGATAGAGGTGTGTGTTATCGGAAAGAGAAAGGTGTGTGTTGTCGGAAAGAGAGAGATAGAGGTGTGTGTTATCGGAAAGAGAAAGGTGTGTGCTGTCGGAAAGAGAGAAATAGAGGTGTGTGTTATCGGAAAGAGAAAGGTGTGTGTTGTCGGAAAGAGAGAAATAGAGGTGTGTGTTATCGGAAAGAGAAAGGTGTGTGTTGTCGGAAAGAGAGAGATAGAGGTGTGTGTTATCGGAAAGAGAAAGGTGTCTGTTGTCGGAAAGAGAGAGATAGAGGTGTGTGTTATCGGAAAGAGAAAGGTGTGTGCTGTCGGAAAGAGAGAGATAGAGGTGTGTGTTATAGGAAAGAGAAAGGTGTGTGTTGTCGGAAAGAGAGAGATAGAGGTGTGTGTTATCGGAAAGAGAAAGGTGTGTTCTGTCGGAAAGAGAGAGATAGAGGTGTGTGTTATCGGAAAGAGAAAGGTGTGTGTTGTCGGAAAGAGAGAGATAGAGGTGTGTGTTATCGGAAAGAGAAAGGTGTGTGCTGTCGGAAAGAGAGAGATAGAGGTGTGTGTTATCGGAAAGAGAAAGGTGTGTGCTGTCGGAAAGAGAGAGATAGAGGTGTGTGTTATCGGAAAGAGAAAGGTGTGTGTTGTCGGAAAGAGAGAGATAGAGGCGTGTGTTATCGGAAAGAGAAAGGTGTGTGCTGTCGGAAAGAGAGAGATAGAGGTGTGTGTTATAGGAAAGAGAAAGGTGTGTGTTGTCGGAAAGAGAGAGATAGAGGTGTGTGTTATCGGAAAGAGAAAGGTGTGTTCTGTCGGAAAGAGAGAGATAGAGGTGTGTGTTATCGGAAAGAGAAAGGTGTGTGTTGTCGGAAAGAGAGAGATAGAGGTGTGTGTTATCGGAAAGAGAGAGATAGAGGTGTGTGTTATCGGAAAGGGAAAGGTGTGTGCTGTCAGAAAGAGAGAGATAGACGTTTGTGTTATCGGAAAGAGAAAGGTGTGTGTTGTCGGAAAGAGAGAGATAGATGTGTGTGTTATCGGAAAGAGAAAGGTGTGTGTTGTCGGAAAGAGAGAGATAGAGGTGTGTGTTATCGGAAAGAGAGAGATAGAGGTGTGTGTTATCGGAAAGAGAAGGGTGTGTGCTGTCGGAAAGAGAGAGATAGAGGTGTGTGTTATCGGAAAGAGAGAGATAGAGGTGTGTGTTATCGGAAAGAGAGAGATAGAGGTGTGTGTTATCGGAAAGAGAAAGGTGTGTGTTGTCGGAAAGAGAGAGATAGAGGCGTGTGTTATCGGAAAGAGAAAGGTGTGTGCTGTCGGAAAGAGAGAGATAGAGGTGTGTGTTATAGGAAAGAGAAAGGTGTGTGTTGTCGGAAAGAGAGAGATAGAGGTGTGTGTTATCGGAAAGAGAAAGGTGTGTTCTGTCGGAAAGAGAGAGATAGAGGTGTGTGTTATCGGAAAGAGAGAGATAGAGGTGTGTGTTATCGGAAAGGGAAAGGTGTGTGCTGTCAGAAAGAGAGAGATAGACGTGTGTGTTATCGGAAAGAGAAAGGTGTGTGTTGTCGGAAAGAGAGAGATAGAGGTGTGTGTTATCGGAAAGAGAAAGGTGTCTGTTGTCGGAAAGAGAGAGATAGAGGTGTGTGTTATCGGAAAGAGAGAGATAGAGGTGTGTGTTGTCGGAAAGAGAGAGATAGATGTGTGAGTTATCGGAAAGAGAAAGGTGTGTGCTGTCGGAAAGAGAGAGATAGAGGTGTGTGTTATCGGAAAGAGAAAGGTGTGTGCTGTCGGAAAGAGAGAGATAGAGGTGTGTGTTATAGGAAAGAGAAAGGTGTGTGTTGTCGGAAAAAGAGAGATAGAGGTGTGTGTTATCGGAAAGAGAAAGGTGTGTTCTGTCGGAAAGAGAGAGATAGAGGTGTGTGTTATCGGAAAGAGAAAGGTGTGTGTTGTCGGAAAGAGAGAGATAGAGGTGTGTGTTATCGGAAAGAGAAAGGTGTGTGCTGTCGGAAAGAGAGAGATAGAGGTGTGTGTTATCGGAAAGAGAAAGGTGTGTGCTGTCGGAAAGAGAGAGATAGAGGTGTGTGTTATCGGAAAGAGAAAGGTGTGTGCTGTCGGAAAGAGAGAGATAGAGGTGTGTGTTATCGGAAAGAGAAAGGTGTGTGTTGTCGAAAAGAGAGAGATAGAGGTGTGTGTTATCGGAAAAAGAAAGGTGTGTGCTGTCGGAAAGAGAGAGATAGAGGTGTGTGTTATCGGAAAGAGAAAGGTGTGTGCTGTCGGAAAGAGAGAGATAGAGGTGTGTGTTATCGGAAAGAGAAAGGTGTGTGTTGTCGGAAAGAGAGAGATAGAGGTGTGTGTTATCGGAAAAAGAAAGGTGTGTGTTGTCGGAAAGAGAGAGATAGAGATGTGTGTTATCGGAAAGAGAAAAGTGTGTGTTGTCGGAAAGAGAGAGATAGAGGTGTGTGTTATCGCAAAGAGAGAGATTGAAGTGTGTGTTGTCGGAAAGAGAAAGGTGTGTGCTGTCGGAAAGAGAGAGATAGAGGTGTGTGTTATCGGAAAGAGAAAGGTGTGTGCTGTCGGAAAGAGAGAGATAGAAGTGTGTGTTATCGGAAAGAGAAAGGTGTGTGTTGTCGAAAAGAGAGAGATAGAGGTGTGTGTTATCGGAAAGAGAAAGGTGTCTGTTGTCGGAAAGAGAGAGATAGAGGTGTGTGTTATCGGAAAGAGAAAGGTGTGTGCTGTCGGAAAGAGAGAGATAGAGGTGTGTGTTATAGGAAAGAGAAAGGTGTGTGTTGTCGGAAAGAGAGAGATAGAGGTGTTTGTTATCGGAAAGAGAAAGGTGTGTGCTGTCGGAAAGAGAGAGATAGAGGTGTGTGTTATCGGAAAGAGAAAGGTGTGTGTTGTCGGAAAGAGAGAGATAGGGGTGTGTGTTATCGGAAAGAGAAAGTTGTGTGCTGTCGGAAAGAGAGAGATAGAGGTGTGTGTTATCGGAAAGAGAAAGATGTGTGCTGTCGGAAAGAGAGAGATAGAGGTGTGTGTTATCGGAAAGAGAGAGATAGAGGTGTGTGTTATCGGAAAGAGAAAGCTGTGTGCTGTCGGAAAGAGAGAGATAGAGGTGTGTGTTATCGGAAAGAGAAAGGTGTGTGATGTCGGAAAGAGAGAGATAGAGGTGTGTGTTATCGGAAAGAGAAAGGTGTGTGCTGTCGGAAAGAGAGAGATAGAGGTGTGTGTTATCGGAAAGAGAGAGATAGAGGTGTGTGTTATCGGAAAGAGAGAGATAGAGGTGTGTGTTATCGGAAAGAGAAAGGTGTGTGTTGTCGGAAAGAGAGAGATAGAGGCGTGTGTTATCGGAAAGAGAAAGGTGTGTGCTGTCGGAAAGAGAGAGATAGAGGTGTGTGTTATAGGAAAGAGAAAGGTGTGTGTTGTCGGAAAGAGAGAGATAGAGGTGTGTGTTATCGGAAAGGGAAAGGTGTGTGCTGTCAGAAAGAGAGAGATAGACGTGTGTGTTATCGGAAAGAGAAAGGTGTGTGTTGTCGGAAAGAGAGAGATAGAGGTGTGTGTTATCGGAAAGAGAAAGGTGTGTGTTGTCGGAAAGAGAGAGATAGAGGTGTGTGTTATCGGAAAGAGAGAGATAGAGGTGTGTGTTGTCGGAAAGAGAGAGATAGAGGTGTGAGTTATCGGAAAGAGAAAGGTGTGTGCTGTCGGAAAGAGAGAGATAGAGGTGTGTGTTATCGGAAAGAGAAAGGTGTGTGCTGTCGGAAAGAGAGAGATAGAGGTGTGTGTTATAGGAAAGAGAAAGGTGTGTGTTGTCGGAAAGAGAGAGATAGAGGTGTGTGTTATCGGAAAGAGAAAGGTGTGTTCTGTCGGAAAGAGAGAGATAGAGGTGTGTGTTATCGGAAAGAGAAAGGTGTGTGTTGTCGGAAAGAGAGAGATAGAGGTGTGTGTTATCGGAAAGAGAAAGGTGTGTGCTGTCGGAAAGAGAGAGATAGAGGTGTGTGTTATCGGAAAGAGAAAGGTGTGTGCTGTCGGAAAGAGAGAGATAGAGGTGTGTGTTATCGGAAAGAGAAAGGTGTGTGCTGTCGGAAAGAGAGAGATAGAGGTGTGTGTTATCGGAAAGAGAAAGGTGTGTGTTGTCGAAAAGAGAGAGATAGAGGTGTGTGTTATCGGAAAAAGAAAGGTGTGTGCTGTCGGAAAGAGAGAGATAGAGGTGTGTGTTATCGGAAAGAGAAAGGTGTGTGCTGTCGGAAAGAGAGAGATAGTGGTGTGTGTTATCGGAAAGAGAAAGGTGTGTGTTGTCGGAAAGAGAGAGATAGAGGTGTGTGTTATCGGAAAAAGAAAGGTGTGTGTTGTCGGAAAGAGAGAGATAGATGTGTGTGTTATCGCAAAGAGAAAGGTGTGTGTTGTCGGAAAGAGAGAGATAGAGGTGTGTGTTATCGCAAAGAGAGAGATAGAAGTGTGTGTTGTCGGAAAGAGAAAGGTGTGTGCTGTCGGAAAGAGAGAGATAGAGGTGTGTGTTATCGGAAAGAGAAAGGTGTGTGCTGTCGGAAAGAGAGAGATAGAGGTGTGTGTTATCGGAAAGAGAAAGGTGTGTGTTGTCGAAAAGAGAGAGATAGAGGTGTGTGTTATCGGAAAGAGAAAGGTGTCTGTTGTCGGAAAGAGAGAGATAGAGGTGTGTGTTATCGGAAAGAGAAAGGTGTGTGCTGTCGGAAATAGAGAGATAGAGGTGTGTGTTATAGGAAAGAGAAAGGTGTGTGTTGTCGGAAAGAGAGAGATAGAGGTGTGTGTTATCGGAAAGAGAAAGGTGTGTGCTGTCGGAAAGAGAGAGATAGAGGTGTGTGTTATCGGAAAGAGAAAGGTGTGTTGTCGGAAAGAGAGAGAGAGGGGTGTGTGTTATCGGAAAGAGAAAGTTGTGTGCTGTCGGAAAGAGAGAGATAGAGGTGTGTGTTATCGGAAAGAGAAAGCTGTGTGCTGTCGGAAAGAGAGAGATAGAGGTGTGTGTTATCGGAAAGAGAAAGGTGTGTGCTGTCGGACAGAGAGAGATAGAGGTGTGTGTTATCGGAAAGAGAAAGGTGTGTGTTGTCGAAAAGAGAGAGATAGAGGTGTGTGTTATCGGAAATAGAAAGGTGTGTGCTGTCGGAAAGAGAGAGATAGAGGTGTGTGTTATCGGAAAGAGAAAGGTGTGTGCTGTCGGAAAGAGAGAGATAGAGGTGTGTGTTATCGGAAAGAGAAAGGTGTGTGTTGTCGGAAAGAGAGACATAGAGGTGTGTGTTATCGGAAAGAGAAAGGTGTGTGTTGTCGGAAAGAGAGAGATAGAGGTGTGTGTTATCGCAAAGAGAGAGATAGAAGTGTGTGTTGTCGGAAAGAGAGAGATAGAGGTGTGTGTTATCGGAAAGAGAAAGGTGTGTGCTGTCGGAAAGAGAGAGATAGAGGTGTGTGTTATCGGAAAGAGAGAAATAGAGGTGTGCATTATCGGAAAGAGCGAGATAGAGGTGTGTGTTGTCGGAAAGAGAGATATAGAGGTGTGTGTTATCGGAAAGAGAGAGATAGAGGTGTGTGTTGTCGGAAAGAGAGAGATAGAGTTGTGTGTTATCGGAAAGAGAGAGATAGAGGTGTGTGTTGTCGGAAAGAGAGAGATAGAGGTGTGAGTTATCGGAAAGAGAAAGGTGTGTGCTGTCGGAAAGAGAGAGATAGAGGTGTGTGTTATCGGAAAGAGAAAGGTGTGTGCTGTCGGAAAGAGAGAGATAGAGGTGTGTGTTATCGGAAAGAGAAAGGTGTGTGCTGTCGGAAAGAGAGAGATAGAGGTGTGTGTTATCGGAAAGAGAAAGGTGTGTGTTGTCGAAAAGAGAGAGATAGAGGTGTGTGTTATCGGAAAAAGAAAGGTGTGTGCTGTCGGAAAGAGAGAGATAGAGGTGTGTGTTATCGGAAAGAGAAAGGTGTGTGCTGTCGGAAAGAGAGAGATAGTGGTGTGTGTTATCGGAAAGAGAAAGGTGTGTGTTGTCGGAAAGAGAGAGATAGAGGTGTGTGTTATCGGAAAAAGAAAGGTGTGTGTTGTCGGAAAGAGAGAGATAGATGTGTGTGTTATCGCAAAGAGAAAGGTGTGTGTTGTCGGAAAGAGAGAGATAGAGGTGTGTGTTATCGCAAAGAGAGAGATAGAAGTGTGTGTTGTCGGAAAGAGAGAGATAGAAGTGTGTGTTATCGGAAGGAGAAAGGTGTGTGCTGTCGGAAAGAGAGAGATAGAGGTGTGTGTTATCGGAAAGAGAAAGGTGTGTGCTGTCGGAAAGAGAGAGATAGAGGTGTGTGTTATCGGAAGGAGAAAGGTGTGTGCTGTCGGAAAGAGAGAGATAGAGGTGTGTGTTATCGGAAAGAGAGAGATAGAGGTGTGTGTTATCGGAAAGAGAAAGGTGTGTGCTGTCGGAAAGAGAGAGATAGAGGTGTGTGTTATCGGAAAGAGAGACATAGAGGTGTGTGTTATCGGAAAGAGAAAGGTGTGTCTTGTCGGAAAGAGAGAGATAGAGGTGTGTGTTATTGGAAAGAGAGAGATAGATGTGTGTGTTATCGGAAAGAGAAAGGTGTGTGTTGTCGGAAAGAGAGAGATAGAGGTGTGTGTTATCGGAAAAAGAAAGGTGTGTGCTGTCGGAAAGAGAGAGATAGAGGTGTGTGTTATCGGAAAGAGAGAGATAGAGGTGTGCATTATCGGAAAGAGAGAGATAGAGGTGTGTGTTGTCGGAAAGAGAGATATAGAGGTGTGTGTTATCGGAAAGAGAGAGATAGAGGTGTGTGTTGTCGGAAAGAGAGAGATAGAGGTGTGTGTTATCGGAAAGAGAGAGATAGAGGTGTGTGTTGTCGGAAAGAGAGAGATAGAGGTGTGAGTTATCGGAAAGAGAAAGGTGTGTGCTGTCGGAAAGAGAGAGATAGAGGTGTGTGTTACCGGAAAGAGAAAGGTGTGTGCTGTCGGAAAGAGAGAGATAGAGGTGTGTGTTATCGGAAGGAGAAAGGTGTGTGTTGTCGGAAAGAGAGAGATAGAGGTGTGTGTTATCGGAAAGAGAAAGGTGTGTGTTGTCGGAAAGAGAGAGATAGAGGTGTGTGTTATCGGAAAGAGAGAGATAGAGATGTGTGTTATCGGAAAGGGAAAGGTGTGTGCTGTCAGAAAGAGAGAGATAGACGTGTGTGTTATCGGAAAGAGAAAGGTGTGTGTTGTCGGAAAGAGAGAGATAGAGGTGTGGGTTATCGGAAAGAGAAAGGTGTGTGTTGTCGGAAAGAGAGAGATAGAGGTGTGTGTTATCGGAAAGAGAGAGATAGAGGTGTGTGTTATCGGAAAGGGAAAGGTGTGTGCTGTCGGAAAGAGAGAGATAGAGGTGTGTGTTATCGGAAAGAGAAAGGTGTGTGTTGTCGGAAAGAGAGAGATAGAGGTGTGTGTTATCGGAAAGAGAAAGGTTTGTGTTGTCGGAAAGAGAGAGATAGAGGTGTGTGTTATCGGAAAGAGAAAGGTGTGTGTTGTCGGAAAGAGAGAGATAGAGGTGTGTGTTATCGGAAAGAGAAAGGTGTGTGCTGTCGGAAAGAGAGAAATAGAGGTGTGTGTTATCGGAAAGAGAAAGGTGTGTGTTGTCGGAAAGAGAGAAATAGAGGTGTGTGTTATCGGAAAGAGAAAGGTGTGTGTTGTCGGAAAGAGAGAGATAGAGGTGTGTGTTATCGGAAAGAGAAAGGTGTCTGTTGTCGGAAAGAGAGAGATAGAGGTGTGTGTTATCGGAAAGAGAAAGGTGTGTGCTGTCGGAAAGAGAGAGATAGAGGTGTGTGTTATAGGAAAGAGAAAGGTGTGTGTTGTCGGAAAGAGAGAGATAGAGGTGTGTGTTATCGGAAAGAGAAAGGTGTGTTCTGTCGGAAAGAGAGAGATAGAGGTGTGTGTTATCGGAAAGAGAAAGGTGTGTGTTGTCGGAAAGAGAGAGATAGAGGTGTGTGTTATCGGAAAGAGAAAGGTGTGTGCTGTCGGAAAGAGAGAGATAGAGGTGTGTGTTATCGGAAAGAGAAAGGTGTGTGCTGTCGGAAAGAGAGAGATAGAGGTGTGTGTTATCGGAAAGAGAAAGGTGTGTGTTGTCGGAAAGAGAGAGATAGAGGCGTGTGTTATCGGAAAGAGAAAGGTGTGTGCTGTCGGAAAGAGAGAGATAGAGGTGTGTGTTATAGGAAAGAGAAAGGTGTGTGTTGTCGGAAAGAGAGAGATAGAGGTGTGTGTTATCGGAAAGAGAAAGGTGTGTTCTGTCGGAAAGAGAGAGATAGAGGTGTGTGTTATCGGAAAGAGAAAGGTGTGTGTTGTCGGAAAGAGAGAGATAGAGGTGTGTGTTATCGGAAAGAGAGAGATAGAGGTGTGTGTTATCGGAAAGGGAAAGGTGTGTGCTGTCAGAAAGAGAGAGATAGACGTGTGTGTTATCGGAAAGAGAAAGGTGTGTGTTGTCGGAAAGAGAGAGATAGATGTGTGTGTTATCGGAAAGAGAAAGGTGTGTGTTGTCGGAAAGAGAGAGATAGAGGTGTGTGTTATCGGAAAGAGAGAGATAGAGGTGTGTGTTATCGGAAAGAGAAGGGTGTGTGCTGTCGGAAAGAGAGAGATAGAGGTGTGTGTTATCGGAAAGAGAGAGATAGAGGTGTGTGTTATCGGAAAGAGAGAGATAGAGGTGTGTGTTATCGGAAAGAGAAAGGTGTGTGTTGTCGGAAAGAGAGAGATAGAGGCGTGTGTTATCGGAAAGAGAAAGGTGTGTGCTGTCGGAAAGAGAGAGATAGAGGTGTGTGTTATAGGAAAGAGAAAGGTGTGTGTTGTCGGAAAGAGAGAGATAGAGGTGTGTGTTATCGGAAAGAGAAAGGTGTGTTCTGTCGGAAAGAGAGAGATAGAGGTGTGTGTTATCGGAAAGAGAGAGATAGAGGTGTGTGTTATCGGAAAGGGAAAGGTGTGTGCTGTCAGAAAGAGAGAGATAGACGTGTGTGTTATCGGAAAGAGAAAGGTGTGTGTTGTCGGAAAGAGAGAGATAGAGGTGTGTGTTATCGGAAAGAGAAAGGTGTCTGTTGTCGGAAAGAGAGAGATAGAGGTGTGTGTTATCGGAAAGAGAGAGATAGAGGTGTGTGTTGTCGGAAAGAGAGAGATAGATGTGTGAGTTATCGGAAAGAGAAAGGTGTGTGCTGTCGGAAAGAGAGAGATAGAGGTGTGTGTTATCGGAAAGAGAAAGGTGTGTGCTGTCGGAAAGAGAGAGATAGAGGTGTGTGTTATAGGAAAGAGAAAGGTGTGTGTTGTCGGAAAAAGAGAGATAGAGGTGTGTGTTATCGGAAAGAGAAAGGTGTGTTCTGTCGGAAAGAGAGAGATAGAGGTGTGTGTTATCGGAAAGAGAAAGGTGTGTGTTGTCGGAAAGAGAGAGATAGAGGTGTGTGTTATCGGAAAGAGAAAGGTGTGTGCTGTCGGAAAGAGAGAGATAGAGGTGTGTGTTATCGGAAAGAGAAAGGTGTGTGCTGTCGGAAAGAGAGAGATAGAGGTGTGTGTTATCGGAAAGAGAAAGGTGTGTGCTGTCGGAAAGAGAGAGATAGAGGTGTGTGTTATCGGAAAGAGAAAGGTGTGTGTTGTCGAAAAGAGAGAGATAGAGGTGTGTGTTATCGGAAAAAGAAAGGTGTGTGCTGTCGGAAAGAGAGAGATAGAGGTGTGTGTTATCGGAAAGAGAAAGGTGTGTGCTGTCGGAAAGAGAGAGATAGAGGTGTGTGTTATCGGAAAGAGAAAGGTGTGTGTTGTCGGAAAGAGAGAGATAGAGGTGTGTGTTATCGGAAAAAGAAAGGTGTGTGTTGTCGGAAAGAGAGAGATAGAGATGTGTGTTATCGGAAAGAGAAAAGTGTGTGTTGTCGGAAAGAGAGAGATAGAGGTGTGTGTTATCGCAAAGAGAGAGATTGAAGTGTGTGTTGTCGGAAAGAGAAAGGTGTGTGCTGTCGGAAAGAGAGAGATAGAGGTGTGTGTTATCGGAAAGAGAAAGGTGTGTGCTGTCGGAAAGAGAGAGATAGAAGTGTGTGTTATCGGAAAGAGAAAGGTGTGTGTTGTCGAAAAGAGAGAGATAGAGGTGTGTGTTATCGGAAAGAGAAAGGTGTCTGTTGTCGGAAAGAGAGAGATAGAGGTGTGTGTTATCGGAAAGAGAAAGGTGTGTGCTGTCGGAAAGAGAGAGATAGAGGTGTGTGTTATAGGAAAGAGAAAGGTGTGTGTTGTCGGAAAGAGAGAGATAGAGGTGTTTGTTATCGGAAAGAGAAAGGTGTGTGCTGTCGGAAAGAGAGAGATAGAGGTGTGTGTTATCGGAAAGAGAAAGGTGTGTGTTGTCGGAAAGAGAGAGATAGGGGTGTGTGTTATCGGAAAGAGAAAGTTGTGTGCTGTCGGAAAGAGAGAGATAGAGGTGTGTGTTATCGGAAAGAGAAAGATGTGTGCTGTCGGAAAGAGAGAGATAGAGGTGTGTGTTATCGGAAAGAGAGAGATAGAGGTGTGTGTTATCGGAAAGAGAAAGCTGTGTGCTGTCGGAAAGAGAGAGATAGAGGTGTGTGTTATCGGAAAGAGAAAGGTGTGTGATGTCGGAAAGAGAGAGATAGAGGTGTGTGTTATCGGAAAGAGAAAGGTGTGTGCTGTCGGAAAGAGAGAGATAGAGGTGTGTGTTATCGGAAAGAGAGAGATAGAGGTGTGTGTTATCGGAAAGAGAGAGATAGAGGTGTGTGTTATCGGAAAGAGAAAGGTGTGTGTTGTCGGAAAGAGAGAGATAGAGGCGTGTGTTATCGGAAAGAGAAAGGTGTGTGCTGTCGGAAAGAGAGAGATAGAGGTGTGTGTTATAGGAAAGAGAAAGGTGTGTGTTGTCGGAAAGAGAGAGATAGAGGTGTGTGTTATCGGAAAGGGAAAGGTGTGTGCTGTCAGAAAGAGAGAGATAGATAGACATGTGTGTTATCGGAAAGAGAAAGGTGTGTGTTGTCGGAAAGAGAGAGATAGAGGTGTGTGTTATCGGAAAGAGAAAGGTGTGTGTTGTCGGAAAGAGAGAGATAGAGGTGTGTGTTATCGGAAAGAGAGAGATAGAGGTGTGTGTTGTCGGAAAGAGAGAGATAGAGGTGTGAGTTATCGGAAAGAGAAAGGTGTGTGCTGTCGGAAAGAGAGAGATAGAGGTGTGTGTTATCGGAAAGAGAAAGGTGTGTGCTGTCGGAAAGAGAGAGATAGAGGTGTGTGTTATAGGAAAGAGAAAGGTGTGTGTTGTCGGAAAGAGAGAGATAGAGGTGTGTGTTATCGGAAAGAGAAAGGTGTGTTCTGTCGGAAAGAGAGAGATAGAGGTGTGTGTTATCGGAAAGAGAAAGGTGTGTGTTGTCGGAAAGAGAGAGATAGAGGTGTGTGTTATCGGAAAGAGAAAGGTGTGTGCTGTCGGAAAGAGAGAGATAGAGGTGTGTGTTATCGGAAAGAGAAAGGTGTGTGCTGTCGGAAAGAGAGAGATAGAGGTGTGTGTTATCGGAAAGAGAAAGGTGTGTGCTGTCGGAAAGAGAGAGATAGAGGTGTGTGTTATCGGAAAGAGAAAGGTGTGTGTTGTCGAAAAGAGAGAGATAGAGGTGTGTGTTATCGGAAAAAGAAAGGTGTGTGCTGTCGGAAAGAGAGAGATAGAGGTGTGTGTTATCGGAAAGAGAAAGGTGTGTGCTGTCGGAAAGAGAGAGATAGTGGTGTGTGTTATCGGAAAGAGAAAGGTGTGTGTTGTCGGAAAGAGAGAGATAGAGGTGTGTGTTATCGGAAAAAGAAAGGTGTGTGTTGTCGGAAAGAGAGAGATAGATGTGTGTGTTATCGCAAAGAGAAAGGTGTGTGTTGTCGGAAAGAGAGAGATAGAGGTGTGTGTTATCGCAAAGAGAGAGATAGAAGTGTGTGTTGTCGGAAAGAGAAAGGTGTGTGCTGTCGGAAAGAGAGAGATAGAGGTGTGTGTTATCGGAAAGAGAAAGGTGTGTGCTGTCGGAAAGAGAGAGATAGAGGTGTGTGTTATCGGAAAGAGAAAGGTGTGTGTTGTCGAAAAGAGAGAGATAGAGGTGTGTGTTATCGGAAAGAGAAAGGTGTCTGTTGTCGGAAAGAGAGAGATAGAGGTGTGTGTTATCGGAAAGAGAAAGGTGTGTGCTGTCGGAAATAGAGAGATAGAGGTGTGTGTTATAGGAAAGAGAAAGGTGTGTGTTGTCGGAAAGAGAGAGATAGAGGTGTGTGTTATCGGAAAGAGAAAGGTGTGTGCTGTCGGAAAGAGAGAGATAGAGGTGTGTGTTATCGGAAAGAGAAAGGTGTGTTGTCGGAAAGAGAGAGAGAGGGGTGTGTGTTATCGGAAAGAGAAAGTTGTGTGCTGTCGGAAAGAGAGAGATAGAGGTGTGTGTTATCGGAAAGAGAAAGCTGTGTGCTGTCGGAAAGAGAGAGATAGAGGTGTGTGTTATCGGAAAGAGAAAGGTGTGTGCTGTCGGACAGAGAGAGATAGAGGTGTGTGTTATCGGAAAGAGAAAGGTGTGTGTTGTCGAAAAGAGAGAGATAGAGGTGTGTGTTATCGGAAATAGAAAGGTGTGTGCTGTCGGAAAGAGAGAGATAGAGGTGTGTGTTATCGGAAAGAGAAAGGTGTGTGCTGTCGGAAAGAGAGAGATAGAGGTGTGTGTTATCGGAAAGAGAAAGGTGTGTGTTGTCGGAAAGAGAGACATAGAGGTGTGTGTTATCGGAAAGAGAAAGGTGTGTGTTGTCGGAAAGAGAGAGATAGAGGTGTGTGTTATCGCAAAGAGAGAGATAGAAGTGTGTGTTGTCGGAAAGAGAGAGATAGAGGTGTGTGTTATCGGAAAGAGAAAGGTGTGTGCTGTCGGAAAGAGAGAGATAGAGGTGTGTGTTATCGGAAAGAGAGAAATAGAGGTGTGCATTATCGGAAAGAGCGAGATAGAGGTGTGTGTTGTCGGAAAGAGAGATATAGAGGTGTGTGTTATCGGAAAGAGAGAGATAGAGGTGTGTGTTGTCGGAAAGAGAGAGATAGAGTTGTGTGTTATCGGAAAGAGAGAGATAGAGGTGTGTGTTGTCGGAAAGAGAGAGATAGAGGTGTGAGTTATCGGAAAGAGAAAGGTGTGTGCTGTCGGAAAGAGAGAGATAGAGGTGTGTGTTATCGGAAAGAGAGACATAGAGGTGTGTGTTATCGGAAAGAGAAAGGTGTGTGTTGTCGGAAAGAGAGAGATAGAGGTGTGTATTATCGGAAAGAGAGAGATAGAGGTGTGTGTTATCGGAAAGAGAAAGGTGTGTGTTGTCGGAAAGAGAGAGATAGAGGTGTGTGTTATCGGAAAGAGAAAGGTGTGTGCTGTCGGAGCGAGAGAGATAGAGGTGTGTGTTATCGGAAAGAGAGAGATAGAGGTGTGCATTATCGGAAAGAGAGAGATAGAGGTGTGTGTTGTCGGAAAGAGAGATATAGAGGTGTGTGTTATCGGAAAGAGAGAGATAGAGGTGTGTGTTGTCGGAAAGAGAGAGATAGAGGTGTGTGTTATCGGAAAAAGAAAGGTGTGTGTTGTCGGAAAGAGAGAGATAGATGTGTGTGTTATCGCAAAGAGAAAGGTGTGTGTTGTCGGAAAGAGAGAGATAGAGGTGTGTGTTATCGCAAAGAGAGAGATAGAAGTGTGTGTTGTCGGAAAGAGAAAGGTGTGTGCTGTCGGAAAGAGAGAGATAGAGGTGTGTGTTATCGGAAAGAGAAAGGTGTGTGCTGTCGGAAAGAGAGAGATAGAGGTGTGTGTTATCGGAAAGAGAAAGGTGTGTGTTGTCGAAAAGAGAGAGATAGAGGTGTGTGTTATCGGAAAGAGAAAGGTGTCTGTTGTCGGAAAGAGAGAGATAGAGGTGTGTGTTATCGGAAAGAGAAAGGTGTGTGCTGTCGGAAATAGAGAGATAGAGGTGTGTGTTATAGGAAAGAGAAAGGTGTGTGTTGTCGGAAAGAGAGAGATAGAGGTGTGTGTTATCGGAAAGAGAAAGGTGTGTGCTGTCGGAAAGAGAGAGATAGAGGTGTGTGTTATCGGAAAGAGAAAGGTGTGTTGTCGGAAAGAGAGAGAGAGGGGTGTGTGTTATCGGAAAGAGAAAGTTGTGTGCTGTCGGAAAGAGAGAGATAGAGGTGTGTGTTATCGGAAAGAGAAAGCTGTGTGCTGTCGGAAAGAGAGAGATAGAGGTGTGTGTTATCGGAAAGAGAAAGGTGTGTGCTGTCGGACAGAGAGAGATAGAGGTGTGTGTTATCGGAAAGAGAAAGGTGTGTGTTGTCGAAAAGAGAGAGATAGAGGTGTGTGTTATCGGAAATAGAAAGGTGTGTGCTGTCGGAAAGAGAGAGATAGAGGTGTGTGTTATCGGAAAGAGAAAGGTGTGTGCTGTCGGAAAGAGAGAGATAGAGGTGTGTGTTATCGGAAAGAGAAAGGTGTGTGTTGTCGGAAAGAGAGACATAGAGGTGTGTGTTATCGGAAAGAGAAAGGTGTGTGTTGTCGGAAAGAGAGAGATAGAGGTGTGTGTTATCGCAAAGAGAGAGATAGAAGTGTGTGTTGTCGGAAAGAGAGAGATAGAGGTGTGTGTTATCGGAAAGAGAAAGGTGTGTGCTGTCGGAAAGAGAGAGATAGAGGTGTGTGTTATCGGAAAGAGAGAAATAGAGGTGTGCATTATCGGAAAGAGCGAGATAGAGGTGTGTGTTGTCGGAAAGAGAGATATAGAGGTGTGTGTTATCGGAAAGAGAGAGATAGAGGTGTGTGTTGTCGGAAAGAGAGAGATAGAGTTGTGTGTTATCGGAAAGAGAGAGATAGAGGTGTGTGTTGTCGGAAAGAGAGAGATAGAGGTGTGAGTTATCGGAAAGAGAAAGGTGTGTGCTGTCGGAAAGAGAGAGATAGAGGTGTGTGTTATCGGAAAGAGAGACATAGAGGTGTGTGTTATCGGAAAGAGAAAGGTGTGTGTTGTCGGAAAGAGAGAGATAGAGGTGTGTATTATCGGAAAGAGAGAGATAGAGGTGTGTGTTATCGGAAAGAGAAAGGTGTGTGTTGTCGGAAAGAGAGAGATAGAGGTGTGTGTTATCGGAAAGAGAAAGGTGTGTGCTGTCGGAGCGAGAGAGATAGAGGTGTGTGTTATCGGAAAGAGAGAGATAGAGGTGTGCATTATCGGAAAGAGAGAGATAGAGGTGTGTGTTGTCGGAAAGAGAGATATAGAGGTGTGTGTTATCGGAAAGAGAGAGATAGAGGTGTGTGTTGTCGGAAAGAGAGAGATAGAGGTGTGTGTTATCGGAAAGAGAGAGATAGAGGTGTGTGTTGTCGGAAAGAGAGAGATAGAGGTGTGAGTTATCGGAAAGAGAAAGGTGTGTGCTGTCGGAAAGAGAGAGATAGAGGTGTGTGTTACCGGAAAGAGAAAGGTGTGTGCTGTCGGAAAGAGAGAGATAGAGGTGTGTGTTATCGGAAGGAGAAAGGTGTGTGTTGTCGGAAAGAGAGAGATAGAGGTGTGTGTTATCGGAAAGAGAAAGGTGTGTGTTGTCGGAAAGAGAGAGATAGAGGTGTGTGTTATCGGAAAGAGAGAGATAGAGGTGTGTGTTATCGGAAAGGGAAAGGTGTGTGCTGTCGGAAAAAGAGAGATAGAGGTGTGTGTTATCGGAAAGAGAAAGGTGTGTGCTGTCGGAAAGAGAGAGATAGAGGTGTGTGTTATCGGAAAGAGAAAGGTGTGTGTTGTCGGAAAGAGAGAGATAGAGGTGTCTGTTATCGGAAAGAGAGAGATAGAGGTGTGTGTTATCGGAAAGGGAAAGGTGTGTGCTGTCGGAAAGAGAGAGATAGAGGTGTGTGTTATCGGAAAGAGAAAGGTGTGAGTTGTCGGAAAGAGAGAGATAGAGGTGTGTGTTATCGGAAAGAGAAAGGTTTGTGTTTTCGGAAAGAGAGAGATAGAGGTGTGTGTTATCGGACAGAGAAAGGTGTGTGCTGTCGGAAAGAGAGAAATAGAGGTGTGTGTTATCGGAAAGAGAAAGGTGTGTGTTGTCGGAAAGAGAGAAATAGAGGTGTGTGTTATCGGAAAGAGAAAGGTGTGTGTTGTCGGAAAGAGAGAGATAGAGGTGTGTGTTATCGGAAAGAGAAAGGTGTCTGTTGTCGGAAAGAGAGAGATAGAGGTTTGTGTTGTCGGAAAGAGAGAGATAGAGGTGTGTGTTATCGGAAGGAGAAAGGTGTGTTCTGTCGGAAAGAGAGAGATAGAGGTGTGTGTTATCGGAAAGAGAAAGGTGTGTGTTGTCGGAAAGAGAGAGATAGAGGTGTGTGTTATCGGAAAGAGAAAGGTGTGTGCTGTCGGAAAGAGAGAGATAGAGGTGTGTGTTATCGGAAAGAGAGAGATAGAGGTGTGTGTTATCGGAAAGAGAAAGGTGTGTGCTGTCGGAAAGAGAGAGATAGAGGTGTGTGTTATCGGAAAGAGAAAGGTGTGTGCTGTCGGAAAGAGAGAGATAGAGGTGTGTGTTGTCGGAAAGAGAGATATAGAGGTGTGTGTTTTCGGAAAGAGAGAGATAGAGGTGTGTGTTGTCGGAAAGAGAGAGATAGAGGTGTGTGTTATCGGAAAGAGAGAGATAGAGGTGTGTGTTGTCGGAAAGAGAGAGATAGAGGTGTGAGTTATCGGAAAGAGAAAGGTGTGTGCTGTCGGAATGAGAGAGATAGAGGTGTGTGTTACGGGAAAGAGAAAGGTGTATGCTGTCGGAAAGAGAGAGATAGAGGTGTGTGTTATCGGAAGGAGAAAGGTGTGTGTTGTCGGAAAGAGAGAGATAGAGGTGTGTGTTATCGGAAGGAGAAAGGTGTGTGTTGTCGGAGCGAGAGAGATAGAGGTGTGTGTTATCGGAAAGAGAGAGATAGAGGTGTGCATTATCGGAAAGAGAGAGATAGAGGTGTGTGTTATCGGAAGGAGAAAGGTGTGTGTTGTCGGAGCGAGAGAGATAGAGGTGTGTGTTATCGGAAAGAGAGAGATAGAGGTGTGCATTATCGGAAAGAGAGAGATAGAGGTGTCTGTTATCGGAAAGAGAGAGATAGAGGTGTGTGTTATCGGAAAGGGAAAGGTGTGTGCTGTCGGAAAGAGAGAGATAGAGGTGTGTGTTATCGGAAAGAGAAAGGTGTGAGTTGTCGGAAAGAGAGAGATAGAGGTGTGTGTTATCGGAAAGAGAAAGGTTTGTGTTTTCGGAAAGAGAGAGATAGAGGTGTGTGTTATCGGACAGAGAAAGGTGTGTGCTGTCGGAAAGAGAGAAATAGAGGTGTGTGTTATCGGAAAGAGAAAGGTGTGTGTTGTCGGAAAGAGAGAAATAGAGGTGTGTGTTATCGGAAAGAGAAAGGTGTGTGTTGTCGGAAAGAGAGAGATAGAGGTGTGTGTTATCGGAAAGAGAAAGGTGTCTGTTGTCGGAAAGAGAGAGATAGAGGTTTGTGTTGTCGGAAAGAGAGAGATAGAGGTGTGTGTTATCGGAAGGAGAAAGGTGTGTTCTGTCGGAAAGAGAGAGATAGAGGTGTGTGTTATCGGAAAGAGAAAGGTGTGTGTTGTCGGAAAGAGAGAGATAGAGGTGTGTGTTATCGGAAAGAGAAAGGTGTGTGCTGTCGGAAAGAGAGAGATAGAGGTGTGTGTTATCGGAAAGAGAAAGGTGTGTGCTGTCGGAAAGAGAGAGATAGAGGTGTGTGTTATCGGAAAGAGAGAGATAGAGGTGTGTGTTATCGGAAAGAGAAAGGTGTGTGCTGTCGGAAAGAGAGAGATAGAGGTGTGTGTTATCGGAAAGAGAAAGGTGTGTGCTGTCGGAAAGAGAGAGATAGAGGTGTGTGTTGTCGGAAAGAGAGAGATAGAGGTGTGTGTTTTCGGAAAGAGAGAGATAGAGGTGTGTGTTGTCGGAAAGAGAGAGATAGAGGTGTGTGTTATCGGAAAGAGAGAGATAGAGGTGTGTGTTGTCGGAAAGAGAGAGATAGAGGTGTGAGTTATCGGAAAGAGAAAGGTGTGTGCTGTCGGAATGAGAGAGATAGAGGTGTGTGTTACGGGAAATGAAAGGTGTATGCTGTCGGAAAGAGAGAGATAGAGGTGTGTGTTATCGGAAGGAGAAAGGTGTGTGTTGTCGGAAAGAGAGAGATAGAGGTGTGTGTTATCGGAAGGAGAAAGGTGTGTGTTGTCGGAGCGAGAGAGATAGAGGTGTGTGTTATCGGAAAGAGAGAGATAGAGCTGTGCATTATCGGAAAGAGAGAGATAGAGGTGTGTGTTGTCGGAAAGAGAGATATAGAGGTGTGTGTTATCGGAAAGAGAGAGATAGAGGTGTGTGTTGTCGGAAAGAGAGAGATAGAGGTGTGTGTTATCGGAAAGAGAGAGATAGAGGTGTGTGTTGTCGGAAAGAGAGAGATAGAGGTGTGAGTTATCGGAAAGAGAAAGGTGTGTGCTGTCGGAAAGAGAGAGATAGAGGTGTGTGTTACCGGAAAGAGAAAGGTGTGTGCTGTCGGAAAGAGAGAGATAGAGGTGTGTGTTATCGGAAGGAGAAAGGTGTGTGTTGTCGGAAAGAGAGAGATAGAGGTGTGTGTTATCGGAAAGAGAAAGGTGTGTGTTGTCGGAAAGAGAGAGATAGAGGTGTGTGTTATCGGAAAGAGAGAGATAGAGGTGTGTGTTATCGGAAAGGGAAAGGTGTGTGCTGTCGGAAAAAGAGAGATAGAGGTGTGTGTTATCGGAAAGAGAAAGGTGTGTGCTGTCGGAAAGAGAGAGATAGAGGTGTGTGTTATCGGAAAGAGAAAGGTGTGTGTTGTCGGAAAGAGAGAGATAGAGGTGTCTGTTATCGGAAAGAGAGAGATAGAGGTGTGTGTTATCGGAAAGGGAAAGGTGTGTGCTGTCGGAAAGAGAGAGATAGAGGTGTGTGTTATCGGAAAGAGAAAGGTGTGAGTTGTCGGAAAGAGAGAGATAGAGGTGTGTGTTATCGGAAAGAGAAAGGTTTGTGTTTTCGGAAAGAGAGAGATAGAGGTGTGTGTTATCGGACAGAGAAAGGTGTGTGCTGTCGGAAAGAGAGAAATAGAGGTGTGTGTTATCGGAAGGAGAAAGGTGTGTGTTGTCGGAAAGAGAGAAATAGAGGTGTGTGTTATCGGAAAGAGAAAGGTGTGTGTTGTCGGAAAGAGAGAGATAGAGGTGTGTGTTATCGGAAAGAGAAAGGTGTCTGTTGTCGGAAAGAGAGAGATAGAGGTTTGTGTTGTCGGAAAGAGAGAGATAGAGGTGTGTGTTATCGGAAGGAGAAAGGTGTGTTCTGTCGGAAAGAGAGAGATAGAGGTGTGTGTTATCGGAAAGAGAAAGGTGTGTGTTGTCGGAAAGAGAGAGATAGAGGTGTGTGTTATCGGAAAGAGAAAGGTGTGTGCTGTCGGAAAGAGAGAGATAGAGGTGTGTGTTATCGGAAAGAGAAAGGTGTGTGCTGTCGGAAAGAGAGAGATAGAGGTGTGTGTTATCGGAAAGAGAGAGATAGAGGTGTGTGTTATCGGAAAGAGAAAGGTGTGTGCTGTCGGAAAGAGAGAGATAGAGGTGTGTGTTATCGGAAAGAGAAAGGTGTGTGCTGTCGGAAAGAGAGAGATAGAGGTGTGTGTTGTCGGAAAGAGAGATATAGAGGTGTGTGTTTTCGGAAAGAGAGAGATAGAGGTGTGTGTTGTCGGAAAGAGAGAGATAGAGGTGTGTGTTATCGGAAAGAGAGAGATAGAGGTGTGTGTTGTCGGAAAGAGAGAGATAGAGGTGTGAGTTATCGGAAAGAGAAAGGTGTGTGCTGTCGGAATGAGAGAGATAGAGGTGTGTGTTACGGGAAAGAGAAAGGTGTATGCTGTCGGAAAGAGAGAGATAGAGGTGTGTGTTATCGGAAGGAGAAAGGTGTGTGTTGTCGGAAAGAGAGAGATAGAGGTGTGTGTTATCGGAAAGAGAAAGGTGTGTGTTGTCGGAAAGAGAGTGATAGAGGTGTGTGTTATCGGAAAGAGAGAGATAGAGGTGTGTGTTATCGGAAAGGGAAAGGTGTGTGCTGTCGGAAAGAGAGAGATAGAGGTGTGTGTTATCGGAAAGAGAAAGGTGTGTGTTGTCGGAAAGAGAGAGATAGAGGTGTGTGTTATCGGAAAGAGAAAGGTTTGTGTTGTCGGAAAGAGAGAGATAGAGGTGTGTGTTATCGGAAAGAGAAAGGTGTGTGTTGTCGGAAAGAGAGAGATAGAGGTGTGTGTTATCGGAAAGAGAAAGGTGTGTGCTGTCGGAAAGAGAGAAATAGAGGTGTGTGTTATCGGAAAGAGAAAGGTGTGTGTTGTCGGAAAGAGAGAAATAGAGGTGTGTGTTATCGGAAAGAGAAAGGTGTGTGTTGTCGAAAAGAGAGAGATAGAGGTGTGTGTTATCGGAAAGAGAAAGGTGTCTGTTGTCGGAAAGAGAGAGATAGAGGTGTGTGTTATCGGAAAGAGAAAGGTGTGTGCTGTCGGAAAGAGAGAGATAGAGGTGTGTGTTATCGGAAAGAGTAAGGTGTGTGTTGTCGGAAAGAGAGAGATAGAGGTGTGTGTTATCGGAAAGAGAAAGGTGTGTGCTGTCGGAAAGAGAGAGATAGAGGTGTGTGTTATCGGAAAGAGAAAGGTGTGTGCTGTCAGAAAGAGAGAGATAGAGGTGTGTGTTATCGGAAAGAGAAAGGTGTGTGCTGTCGGAAAGAGAGAGATAGAGGTGTGTGTTATCGGAAAGAGAAAGGTGTGTGTTGTCGGAAAGAGAGAGATAGAGGTGTGTGTTATCGGAAAGAGAAAGGTGTGTGCTGTCGGAAAGAGAGAGATAGAGGTGTGTGTTATAGGAAAGAGAAAGGTGTGTGTTGTCGGAAAGAGAGAGATAGAGGTGTGTGTTATCGGAAAGAGAAAGGTGTGTTCTGTCGGAAAGAGAGAGATAGAGGTGTGTGTTATCGGAAAGAGAAAGGTGTGTGTTGTCGGAAAGAGAGAGATAGAGGTGTGTGTTATCGGAAAGAGAGAGATAGAGGTGTGTGTTATCGGAAAGGGAAAGGTGTGTGCTGTCAGAAAGAGAGAGATAGACGTGTGTGTTATCGGAAAGAGAAAGGTGTGTGTTGTCGGAAAGAGAGAGATAGAGGTCTGTGTTATCGGAAAGAGAAAGGTGTGTGTTGTCGGAAAGAGAGAGATAGAGGTGTGTGTTATCGGAAAGAGAGAGATAGAGGTGTGTGTTGTCGGAAAGAGAGAGATAGAGGTGTGAGTTATCGGAAAGAGAAAGGTGTGTGCTGTCGGAAAGAGAGAGATAGAGGTGTGTGTTATCGGAAATAGAAAGGTGTGTGCTGTCGGAAAGAGAGAGATAGAGGTGTGTGTTATCGGAAAGAGAGAAATAGAGGTGTGCATTATCGGAAAGAGAGAGATAGAGGTGTGTGTTGTCGGAAAGAGAGATATAGAGGTGTGTGTTATCGGAAAGAGAGAGATAGAGGTGTGTGTTGTCGGAAAGAGAGAGATAGAGTTGTGTGTTATCGGAAAGAGAGAGATAGAGGTGTGTGTTGTCGGAAAGAGAGAGATAGAGGTGTGAGTTATCGGAAAGAGAAAGGTGTGTGCTGTCGGAAAGAGAGAGATAGAGGTGTGTGTTATCGGAAAGAGAGACATAGAGGTGTGTGTTATCGGAAAGAGAAAGATGTGTGTTGTCGGAAAGAGAGATATAGAGGTGTGTGTTATCGGAAAGAGAGAGATAGAGGTGTGTGTTATCAGAAAGAGAAAGGTGTGTGTTGTCGGAAAGAGAGAGATAGAGGTGTGTGTTATCGGAAAGAGAATGGTGTGTGCTGTCGGAAAGAGAGAGATAGAGGTGTGTGTTATCGGAAAGAGCGAGATAGAGGTGTGCATTATCGGAAAGAGAGAGATAGAGGTGTGTGTTGTCGGAAAGAGAGATATAGAGGTGTGTGTTATCGGAAAGAGAGAGATAGAGGTGTGTGTTGTCGGAAAGAGAGAGATAGAGGTGTGTGTTATCGGAAAGAGAAAGGTGTGTTCTGTCGGAAAGAGAGAGATAGAGGTGTGTGTTATCGGAAAGAGAAAGGTGTGTGTTGTCGGAAAGAGAGAAATAGAGGTGTGTGTTATCGGAAAGAGAGAGATAGTGGTGTGTGTTATCGGAAAGGGAAAGGTGTGTGCTGTCAGAAAGAGAGAGATAGAGGTGTGTGTTATCGGAAAGAGAAAGGTGTGTGTTGTCGGAAAGAGAGAGATAGAGGTGTGTGTTATCGGAAAGAGAAAGGTGTGTGTTGTCGGAAAGAGAGAGATAGAGGTGTGTGTTATCGGAAAGAGAAAGGTGTGTGTTGTCGGAAAGAGAGAGATAGAGGTGTGTGTTGTCGGAAAGAGAGAGATAGAGGTGTGAGTTATCGGAAAGAGAAAGGTGTGTGCTGTCGGAAAGAGAGAGATAGAGGTGTGTGTTATCGGAAATAGAAAGGTGTGTGCTGTCGGAAAGAGAGAGATAGAGGTGTGTGTTATCGGAAAGAGAGAAATAGAGGTGTGCATTATCGGAAAGAGAGAGATAGAGGTGTGTGTTGTCGGAAAGAGAGATATAGAGGTGTGTGTTATCGGAAAGAGAGAGATAGAGGTGTGTGTTGTCGGAAAGAGAGAGATAGAGTTGTGTGTTATCTGAAAGAGAGAGATAGAGGTGTGTGTTGTCGGAAAGAGAGAGATAGAGGTGTGAGTTATCGGAAAGAGAAAGGTGTGTGCTGTCGGAAAGAGAGAGATAGAGGTGTGTGTTATCGGAAAGAGAGACATAGAGGTGTGTGTTATCGGAAAGAGAAAGGTGTGTGTTGTCGGAAAGAGAGATATAGAGGTGTGTGTTATCGGAAAGAGAGAGATAGAGGTGTGTGTTATCGGAAAGAGAAAGGTGTGTGTTGTCGGAAAGAGAGAGATAGAGGTGTGTGTTATCGGAAAGAGAAAGGTGTGTGCTGTCGGAAAGAGAGAGATAGAGGTGTGTGTTATCGGAAAGAGAGAGATAGAAGTGTGCATTATCGGAAAGAGAGAGATAGAGGTGTGTGTTGTCGGAAAGAGAGATATAGAGGTGTGTGTTATCGGAAAGAGAGAGATAGAGGTGTGTGTTGTCGGAAAGAGAGAGATAGAGGTGTGTGTTATCGGAAAGAGAGAGATAGAGGTGTGTGTTGTCGGAAAGAGAGAGATAGAGGTGTGAGTTATCGGAAAGAGAAAGGTGTGTGCTGTCGGAAAGAGAGAGATAGAGGTGTGTGTTATCGGAAAGAGAGACATAGAGGTGTGTGTTATCGGAAAGAGAAAGGTGTGTGTTGTCGGAAAGAGAGATATAGAGGTGTGTGTTATCGGAAAGAGAGAGATAGAGGTGTGTGTTATCGGAAAGAGAAAGGTGTGTGTTGTCGGAAAGAGAGAGATAGAGGTGTGTGTTATCGGAAAGAGAAAGGTGTGTGCTGTCGCAAAGAGAGAGATAGAGGTGTGTGTTATCGGAAAGAGAGAGATAGAGGTGTGCATTATCGGAAAGAGAGAGATAGAGGTGTGTGTTGTCGGAAAGAGAGATATAGAGGTGTGTGTTATCGGAAAGAGAGAGATAGAGGTGTGTGTTGTCGGAAAGAGAGAGATAGAGGTGTGTGTTATCGGAAAGAGAGAGATAGAGGTGTGTGTTATCGGAAAGAGAAAGGTGTGTGTTGTCGGAAAGAGAGAGATAGAGGTGTGTGTTATCGGAAAGAGAAAGGTGTGTGCTCTCGGAAAGAGAGAGATAGAGGTGTGTGTTATAGGAAAGAGAAAGGTGTGTGTTGTCGGAAAGAGAGAGATAGAGGTGTGTGTTATCGGAAAGAGAAAGGTGTGTTCTGTCGGAAAGAGAGAGATAGAGGTGTGTGTTATCGGAAAGAGAAAGGTGTGTGTTGTCGGAAAGAGAGAGATAGAGGTGTGTGTTATCGGAAAGAGAGAGATAGTGGTGTGTGTTATCGGAAAGGGAAAGGTGTGTGCTGTCAGAAAGAGAGAGATAGAGGTGTGTGTTATCGGAAAGAGAAAGGTGTGTGTTGTCGGAAAGAGAGAGATAGAGGTGTGTGTTATCGGAAAGAGAAAGGTGTGTGTTGTCGGAAAGAGAGAGATAGAGGTGTGTGTTATCGGAAAGAGAAAGGTGTGTGTTGTCGGAAAGAGAGAGATAGAGGTGTGTGTTGTCGGAAAGAGAGAGATAGAGGTGTGAGTTATCGGAAAGAGAAAGGTGTGTGCTGTCGGAAAGAGAGAGATAGAGGTGTGTGTTATTGGAAATAGAAAGGTGTGTGCTGTCGGAAAGAGAGAGATAGAGGTGTGTGTTATCGGAAAGAGAGAAATAGAGGTGTGCATTATCGGAAAGAGAGAGATAGAGGTGTGTGTTGTCGGAAAGAGAGATATAGAGGTGTGTGTTATCGGAAAGAGAGAGATAGAGGTGTGTGTTGTCGGAAAGAGAGAGATAGAGTTGTGTGTTATCGGAAAGAGAGAGATAGAGGTGTGTGTTGTCGGAAAGAGAGAGATAGAGGTGTGAGTTATCGGAAAGAGAAAGGTGTGTGCTGTCGGAAAGAGAGAGATAGAGGTGTGTGTTATCGGAAAGAGAGACATAGAGGTGTGTGTTATCGGAAAGAGAAAGGTGTGTGTTGTCGGAAAGAGAGATATAGAGGTGTGTGTTATCGGAGAGAGAGAGATAGAGGTGTGTGTTATCGGAAAGAGAAAGGTGTGTGTTGTCGGAAAGAGAGAGATAGAGGTGTGTGTTATCGGAAAGAGAAAGGTGTGTGCTGTCGGAAAGAGAGAGATAGAGGTGTGTGTTATCGGAAAGAGAGAGATAGAAGTGTGCATTATCGGAAAGAGAGAGATAGAGGTGTGTGTTGTCGGAAAGAGAGATATAGAGGTGTGTGTTATCGGAAAGAGAGAGATAGAGGTGTGTGTTGTCGGAAAGAGAGAGATAGAGGTGTGTGTTATCGGAAAGAGAGAGATAGAGGTGTGTGTTGTCGGAAAGAGAGAGATAGAGGTGTGAGTTATCGGAAAGAGAAAGGTGTGTGCTGTCGGAAAGAGAGAGATAGAGGTGTGTGTTACCGGAAAGAGAAAGGTGTGTGCTGTCGGAAAGAGAGAGATAGAGGTGTGTGTTATCGGAAGGAGAAAGGTGTGTGTTGTCGGAAAGAGAGAGATAGAGGTGTCTGTTATCGGAAAGAGAAATGTGTGTGTTGTCGGAAAGAGAGAGATAGAGGTGTGTGTTATCGGAAAGAGAGAGATAGAGGTGTGTGTTATCGGAAAGGGAAAGGTGTGTGCTGTCGGAAAGAGAGAGATAGAGGTGTGTGTTATCGGAAAGAGAAAGGTGTGTGTTGTCGGAAAGAGAGAGATAGAGGTGTGTGTTATGGGAAAGAGAAAGGTGTGTGTTGTCGGAAAGAGAGAGATAGAGGTGTGTGTTATCGGAAAGAGAGAGATAGAGGTGTGTGTTATCGGAAAGGGAAAGGTGTGTGCTGTCGGAAAGAGAGAGATAGAGGTGTGTGTTATCGGAAAGAGAAAGGTGTGTGTTGTCGGAAAGAGAGAGATAGAGGTGTGTGTTATCGGAAAGAGAAAGGTTTGTGTTGTCGGAAAGAGAGAGATAGAGGTGTGTGTTATCGGAAAGAGAAAGGTGTGTGTTGTCGGAAAGAGAGAGATAGAGGTGTGTGTTATCGGAAAGAGAAAGGTGTGTGCTGTCGGAAAGAGAGAAATAGAGGTGTGTGTTATCGGAAAGAGAAAGGTGTGTGTTGTCGGAAAGAGAGAAATAGAGGTGTGTGTTATCGGAAAGAGAAAGGTGTGTGTTGTCGGAAAGAGAGAGATAGAGGTGTGTGTTATCGGAAAGAGAAAGGTGTCTGTTGTCGGAAAGAGAGAGATAGAGGTGTGTGTTATCGGAAAGAGAAAGGTGTGTGCTGTCGGAAAGAGAGAGATAGAGGTGTGTGTTATAGGAAAGAGAAAGGTGTGTGTTGTCGGAAAGAGAGAGATAGAGGTGTGTGTTATCGGAAGGAGAAAGGTGTGTTCTGTCGGAAAGAGAGAGATAGAGGTGTGTGTTATCGGAAAGAGAAAGGTGTGTGTTGTCGGAAAGAGAGAGATAGAGGTGTGTGTTATCGGAAAGAGAAAGGTGTGTGCTGTCGGAAAGAGAGAGATAGAGGTGTGTGTTATCGGAAAGAGAAAGGTGTGTGCTGTCGGAAAGAGAGAGATAGAGGTGTGTGTTATCGGAAAGAGAAAGGTGTGTGTTGTCGTAAAGAGAGAGATAGAGGTGTGTGTTATCGCAAAGAGAGAGATAGAGGTGTGTGTTATCGGAAAGAGAGAGATAGAGGTGTGTGTTATCGGAAAGAGAAAGGTGTGTGCTGTCGGAAAGAGAGAGATAGAGGTGTGTGTTATCGGAAAGAGAAAGGTGTGTGCTGTCGGAAAGAGAGAGATAGAGGTGTGTGTTATCGGAAAGAGAAAGGTGTGTGTTGTCGAAAAGAGAGAGATAGAGGTGTGTGTTATCGGAAAAAGAAAGGTGTGTGCTGTCGGAAAGAGAGAGATAGAGGTGTGTGTTATCGGAAAGAGAAAGGTGTGTGCTGTCGGAAAGAGAGAGATAGAGGTGTGTGTTATCGGAAAGAGAAAGCTGTGTGTTGTCGGAAAGAGAGACATAGAGGTGTGTGTTATCGGAAAGAGAAAGGTGTGTGTTGTCGTAAAGAGAGAGATAGAGGTGTGTGTTATCGCAAAGAGAGAGATAGAAGTGTGTGTTGTCGGAAAGAGAGAGAGAGAGGTGTGTGTTATCGGAAAAAGAAAGGTGTGTGTTGTCGGAAAGAGAGAGATAGAGGTGTGTGTTATCGGAAAGAGAAAGGTGTGTGTTGTCGGAAAGAGAGAGATAGAGGTGTGTGTTATCGCAAAGAGAGAGATAGAAGTGTGTGCTGTCGGAAAGAGAGAGATAGTGGTGTGTGTTATCGGAAAGAGAAAGGTGTGTGCTGTCGGAAAGAGAGAGATAGAGGTGTGTGTTATCGGAAGGAGAAAGGTGTGTGCTGTCGGAAAGAGAGAGATAGAGGTGTGTGTTATCGGAAAGAGAGAGATAGAGGTGTGTGTTATCGGAAGGAGAAAGGTGTGTGCTGTCGGAAAGAGAGAGATAGAGGTGTGTGTTATCGGAAAGAGAGACATAGAGGTGTGTGTTATCAGAAAGAGAAAGGTGTGTCTTGTCGGAAAGAGAGAGATAGAGGTGTGTGTTATCGGAAAGAGAGAGATAGATGTGTGTGTTATCGGAAAGAGAAAGGTGTGTGTTGTCGGAAAGAGAGAGATAGAGGTGTGTGTTATCGGAAAGAGAAAGGTGTGTGCTGTCGGAAAGAGAGAGATAGAGGTGTGTGTTATCGGAAAGAGAGAGATAGAGGTGTGCATTATCGGAAAGAGAGAGATAGAGGTGTGTGTTGTCGGAAAGAGAGATATAGAGGTGTGTGTTATCGGAAAGATAGAGATAGAGGTGTGTGTTGTCGGAAAGAGAGAGATAGAGGTGTGTGTTATCGGAAAGAGAGAGATAGAGGTGTGTGTTGTCGGAAAGAGAGAGATAGAGGTGTGAGTTATCGGAAAGAGAAAGGTGTGTGCTGTCGGAAAGAGAGAGATAGAGGTGTGTGTTACCGGAAAGAGAAAGGTGTGTGCTGTCGGAAAGAGAGAGATAGAGGTGTGTGTTATCGGAAGGATAAAGGTGTGTGTTGTCGGAAAGAGAGAGATAGAGGTGTGTGTTATCGGAAAGAGAAAGGTGTGTGTTGTCGGAAAGAGAGAGATAGAGGTGTGTGTTATCGGAAAGAGAGGGATAGAGATGTGTGTTATCGGAAAGGGAAAGGTGTGTGCTGTCAGAAAGAAAGAGATAGACGTGTGTGTTATCGGAAAGAGAAAGGTGTGTGTTGTCGGAAAGAGAGAGATAGAGGTGTGTGTTATCGGAAAGAGAAAGGTGTGTGTTGTCGGAAAGAGAGAGATAGAGGTGTGTGTTATCGGAAAGAGAGAGATAGAGGTGTGTGTTATCGGAAAGGGAAAGGTGTGTGCTGTCGGAAAGAGAGAGATAGAGGTGTGTGTTATCGGAAAGAGAAAGGTGTGTGTTGTCGGAAAGAGAGAGATAGAGGTGTGTGTTATCGGAAAGAGAAAGGTTTGTGTTGTCGGAAAGAGAGAGATAGAGGTGTGTGTTATCGGAAAGAGAAAGGTGTGTGTTGTCGGAAAGAGAGAGATAGATGTGTGTGTTATCGGAAAGAGAAAGGTGTGTGCTGTCGGAAAGAGAGAAATAGAGGTGTGTGTTATCGGAAAGAGAAAGGTGTGTGTTGTCGGAAAGAGAGAAATAGAGGTGTGTGTTATCGGAAAGAGAAAGGTGTGTGTTGTCGGAAAGAGAGAGATAGAGGTGTGTGTTATCGGAAAGAGAAAGGTGTCTGTTGTCGGAAAGAGAGAGATAGAGGTGTGTGTTATCGGAAAGAGAAAGGTGTGTGCTGTCGGAAAGAGAGAGATAGAGGTGTGTGTTATAGGAAAGAGAAAGGTGTGTGTTTTCGGAAAGAGAGAGATAGAGGTGTGTGTTATCGGAAAGAGAAAGGTGTGTTCTGTCGGAAAGAGAGAGATAGAGGTGTGTGTTATCGGAAAGAGAAAGGTGTGTGTTGTCGGAAAGAGAGAGATAGAGGTGTGTGTTATCGGAAAGAGAAAGGTGTGTGCTGTCGGAAAGAGAGAGTTAGAGGTGTGTGTTATCGGAAAGAGAAAGGTGTGTGCTGTCGGAAAGAGAGAGATAGAGGTGTGTGTTATCGGAAAGAGAGAGATAGAGGTGTGTGTTATCGGAAAGAGAGAGATAGAGGTGTGTGTTATCGGAAAGAGAAAGGTGTGTGTTGTCGGAAAGAGAGAGATAGAGGTGTGTGTTATCGGAAAGAGAAAGGTGTGTGCTGTCGGAAAGAGAGAGATAGAGGTGTGTGTTATAGGAAAGAGAAAGGTGTGTGTTGTCAGAAGGAGAGAGATAGAGGTGTGTGTTATCGGAAAGAGAAAGGTGTGTTCTGTCGGAAAGAGAGAGATAGAGGTGTGTGTTATCGGAAAGAGAAAGGTGTGTGTTGTCGGAAAGAGAGATATAGAGGTGTGTGTTATCGGAAAGAGAGAGATAGAGGTGTGTGTTATCGGAAAGGGAAAGGTGTGTGCTGTCAGAAAGAGAGAGATAGACGTGTGTGTTATCGGAAAGAGAAAGGTGTGTGTTGTCGGAAAGAGAGAGATAGAGGTGTGTGTTATCGGAAAGAGAAAGGTGTGTGTTGTCGGAAAGAGAGAGATAGAGGTGTGTGTTATCGGAAAGAGAGAGATAGAGGTGTGTGTTGTCGGAAAGAGAGAGATAGAGGTGTGAGTTATCGGAAAGAGAAAGGTGTGTGCTGTCGGAAAGAGAGAGATAGAGGTGTGTGTTATCGGAAAGAGAAAGGTGTGTGCTGTCGGAAAGAGAGAGATAGAGGTGTGTGTTATAGGAAAGAGAAAGGTGTGTGTTGTCGGAAAGAGAGAGATAGAGGTGTGTGTTATCGGAAAGAGAAAGGTGTGTTCTGTCGGAAAGAGAGAGATAGAGGTGTGTGTTATCGGAAAGAGAAAGGTGTGTGTTGTCGGAAAGAGAGAGATAGAGGTGTGTGTTATCGGAAAGAGAAAGGTGTGTGCTGTCGGAAAGAGAGAGATAGAGGTGTGTGTTATCGGAAAGAGAAAGGTGTGTGCTGTCGGAAAGAGAGAGATAGAGGTGTGTGTTATCGGAGAGAGAAAGGTGTGTGCTGTCGGAAAGAGAGAGATAGAGGTGTGTGTTATCGGAAAGAGAAAGGTGTGTGTTGTCGAAAAGAGAGAGATAGTGGTGTGTGTTATCGGAAAAAGAAAGGTGTGTGCTGTCGGAAAGTGAGAGATAGAGGTGTGTGTTATCGGAAAGAGAAAGGTGTGTGCTGTCGGAAAGAGAGAGATAGAGGTGTGTGTTATCGGAAGGAGAAAGTTGTGTGCTGTCGGAAAGAGAGAGATAGAGGTGTGTGTTATCGGAAAGAGAGACATAGAGGTGTGTGTTATCGGAAAGAGAAAGGTGTGTCTTGTCGGAAAGAGAGAGATAGAGGTGTGTGTTATCGGAAAGAGAGAGATAGATGTGTGTGTTATCGGAAAGAGAAAGGTGTGTGTTGTCGGAAAGAGAGAGATAGAGGTGTGTGTTATCGGAAAGAGAAAGGTGTGTGCTGTCGGAAAGAGAGAGATAGAGGTGTGTGTTATCGGAAAGAGAGAGATAGAGGTGTGCATTATCGGAAAGAGAGAGATAGAGGTGTGTGTTGTCGGAAAGAGAGATATAGAGGTGTGTGTTATCGGAAAGATAGAGATAGAGGTGTGTGTTGTCGGAAAGAGAGAGATAGAGGTGTGTGTTATCGGAAAGAGAGAGATAGAGGTGTGTGTTGTCGGAAAGAGAGAGATAGAGGTGTGAGTTATCGGAAAGAGAAAGGTGTGTGCTGTCGGAAAGAGAGAGATAGAGGTGTGTGTTACCGGAAAGAGAAAGGTGTGTGCTGTCGGAAAGAGAGAGATAGAGGTGTGTGTTATCGGAAGGATAAAGGTGTGTGTTGTCGGAAATAGAGAGATAGAGGTGTGTGTTATCGGAAAGAGAAAGGTGTGTGTTGTCGGAAAGAGAGAGATAGAGGTGTGTGTTATCGGAAAGAGAGGGATAGAGATGTGTGTTATCGGAAAGGGAAAGGTGTGTGCTGTCAGAAAGAGAGAGATAGACGTGTGTGTTATCGGAAAGAGAAAGGTGTGTGTTGTCGGAAAGAGAGAGATAGAGGTGTGTGTTATCGGAAAGAGAAAGGTGTGTGTTGTCGGAAAGAGAGAGATAGAGGTGTGTGTTATCGGAAAGAGAGAGATAGAGGTGTGTGTTATCGGAAAGGGAAAGGTGTGTGCTGTCGGAAAGAGAGAGATAGAGGTGTGTGTTATCGGAAAGAGAAAGGTGTGTGTTGTCGGAAAGAGAGAGATAGAGGTGTGTGTTATCGGAAAGAGAAAGGTTTGTGTTGTCGGAAAGAGAGAGATAGAGGTGTGTGTTATCGGAAAGAGAAAGGTGTGTGTTGTCGGAAAGAGAGAGATAGAGGTGTGTGTTATCGGAAAGAGAAAGGTGTGTGCTGTCGGAAAGAGAGAAATAGAGGTGTGTGTTATCGGAAAGAGAAAGGTGTGTGTTGTCGGAAAGAGAGAAATAGAGGTGTGTGTTATCGGAAAGAGAAAGGTGTGTGTTGTCGGAAAGAGAGAGATAGAGGTGTGTGTTATCGGAAAGAGAAAGGTGTCTGTTGTCGGAAAGAGAGATATAGAGGTGTGTGTTATCGGAAAGAGAAAGGTGTGTGCTGTCGGAAAGAGAGAGATAGAGGTGTGTGTTATAGGAAAGAGAAAGGTGTGTGTTTTCGGAAAGAGAGAGATAGAGGTGTGTGTTATCGGAAAGAGAAAGGTGTGTTCTGTCGGAAAGAGAGAGATAGAGGTGTGTGTTATCGGAAAGAGAAAGGTGTGTGTTGTCGGAAAGAGAGAGATAGAGGTGTGTGTTATCGGAAAGAGAAAGGTGTGTGCTGTCGGAAAGAGAGAGATAGAGGTGTGTGTTATCGGAAAGAGAAAGGTGTGTGCTGTCGGAAAGAGAGAGATAGAGGTGTGTGTTATCGGAAAGAGAGAGATAGAGGTGTGTGTTATCGGAAAGAGAGAGATAGAGGTGTGTGTTATCGGAAAGAGAAAGGTGTGTGTTGTCGGAAAGAGAGAGATAGAGGTGTGTGTTATCGGAAAGAGAAAGGTGTGTGCTGTCGGAAAGAGAGAGATAGAGGTGTGTGTTATAGGAAAGAGAAAGGTGTGTGTTGTCGGAAGGAGAGAGATAGAGGTGTGTGTTATCGGAAAGAGAAAGGTGTGTTCTGTCGGAAAGAGAGAGATAGAGGTGTGTGTTATCGGAAAGAGAAAGGTGTGTGTTGTCGGAAAGAGAGATATAGAGGTGTGTGTTATCGGAAAGAGAGAGATAGAGGTGTGTGTTATCGGAAAGGGAAAGGTGTGTGCTGTCAGAAAGAGAGAGATAGACGTGTGTGTTATCGGAAAGAGAAAGGTGTGTGTTGTCGGAAAGAGAGAGATAGAGGTGTGTGTTATCGGAAAGAGAAAGGTGTGTGTTGTCGGAAAGAGAGAGATAGAGGTGTGTGTTATCGGAAAGAGAGAGATAGAGGTGTGTGTTGTCGGAAAGAGAGAGATAGAGGTGTGAGTTATCGGAAAGAGAAAGGTGTGTGCTGTCGGAAAGAGAGAGATAGAGGTGTGTGTTATCGGAAAGAGAAAGGTGTGTGCTGTCGGAAAGAGAGAGATAGAGGTGTGTGTTATAGGAAAGAGAAAGGTGTGTGTTGTCGGAAAGAGAGAGATAGAGGTGTGTGTTATCGGAAAGAGAAAGGTGTGTTCTGTCGGAAAGAGAGAGATAGAGGTGTGTGTTATCGGAAAGAGAAAGGTGTGTGTTGTCGGAAAGAGAGAGATAGAGGTGTGTGTTATCGGAAAGAGAAAGGTGTGTGCTGTCGGAAAGAGAGAGATAGAGGTGTGTGTTATCGGAAAGAGAAAGGTGTGTGCTGTCGGAAAGAGAGAGATAGAGGTGTGTGTTATCGGAAAGAGAAAGGTGTGTGCTGTCGGAAAGAGAGAGATAGAGGTGTGTGTTATCGGAAAGAGAAAGGTGTGTGTTGTCGAAAAGAGAGAGATAGTGGTGTGTGTTATCGGAAAAAGAAAGGTGTGTGCTGTCGGAAAGTGAGAGATAGAGGTGTGTGTTATCGGAAAGAGAAAGGTGTGTGCTGTCGGAAAGAGAGAGATAGAGGTGTGTGTTATCGGAAAGAGAAAGGTGTGTGTTGTCGGAAAGAGAGACATAGAGGTGTGTGTTATCGGAAAGAGAAAGGTGTGTGTTGTCGGAAAGAGAGAGATAGAGGTGTGTGTTATCGGAAAAAGAAAGGTGTGTGTTGTCGGAAAGAGAGAGATAGAGGTGTGTGTTATCGGAAAGAGAAAGGTGTGTGCTGTCGGAAAGAGAGAGATAGAGGTGTGTGTTATCGGAAAGAGAAAGGTGTGTGTTGTCGGAAAGAGAGATATAGAGGTGTGTGTTATCGGAAAGAGAGAGATAGAGGTGTGTGTTATCGGAAAGGGAAAGGTGTGTGCTGTCAGAAAGAGAGAGATAGACGTGTGTGTTATCGGAAAGAGAAAGGTGTGTGTTGTCGGAAAGAGAGAGATAGAGGTGTGTGTTATCGGAAAGAGAAAGGTGTGTGTTGTCGGAAAGAGAGAGATAGAGGTGTGTGTTATCGGAAAGAGAGAGATAGAGGTGTGTGTTGTCGGAAAGAGAGAGATAGAGGTGTGAGTTATCGGAAAGAGAAAGGTGTGTGCTGTCGGAAAGTGAGAGATAGAGGTGTGTGTTATCGGAAAGAGAAAGGTGTGTGCTGTCGGAAAGAGAGAGATAGAGGTGTGTGTTATAGGAAAGAGAAAGGTGTGTGTTGTCGGAAAGAGAGAGATAGAGGTGTGTGTTATCGGAAAGAGAAAGGTGTGTTCTGTCGGAAAGAGAGAGATAGAGGTGTGTGTTATCGGAAAGAGAAAGGTGTGTGTTGTCGGAAAGAGAGAGATAGAGGTGTGTGTTATCGGAAAGAGAAAGGTGTGTGCTGTCGGAAAGAGAGAGATAGAGGTGTGTGTTATCGGAAAGAGAAAGGTGTGTGCTGTCGGAAAGAGAGAGATAGAGGTGTGTGTTATCGGAAAGAGAAAGGTGTGTGCTGTCGGAAAGAGAGAGATAGAGGTGTGTGTTATCGGAAAGAGAAAGGTGTGTGTTGTCGAAAAGAGAGAGATAGTGGTGTGTGTTATCGGAAAAAGAAAGGTGTGTGCTGTCGGAAAGTGAGAGATAGAGGTGTGTGTTATCGGAAAGAGAAAGGTGTGTGCTGTCGGAAAGAGAGAGATAGAGGTGTGTGTTATCGGAAAGAGAAAGGTGTGTGTTGTCGGAAAGAGAGACATAGAGGTGTGTGTTATCGGAAAGAGAAAGGTGTGTGTTGTCGGAAAGAGAGAGATAGAGGTGTGTGTTATCGGAAAAAGAAAGGTGTGTGTTGTCGGAAAGAGAGAGATAGAGGTGTGTGTTATCGGAAAGAGAAAGGTGTGTGTTGTCGGAAAGAGAGAGATAGAGGTGTGTGTTATCGCAAAGAGAGAGATAGAAGTGTGTGTTGTCGAAAAGAGAAAGGTGTGTGCTGTCGGAAAGAGAGAGATAGAGGTGTGTGTTATCGGAAAGAGAAAGGTGTGTGCTGTCGGAAAGAGAGAGATAGAGGTGTGTGTTATCGGAAAGAGAAAGGTGTGTGTTGTCGAAAAGAGAGAGATAGAGGTGTGTGTTATCGGAAAGAGAAAGGTGTCTGTTGTCGGAAAGAGAGAGATAGAGGTGTGTGTTATCGGAAAGAGAAAGGTGTGTGCTGTCGGAAAGAGAGAGATAGAGGTGTGTGTTATAGGTAAGAGAAAGGTGTGTGTTGTCGGAAAGAGAGAGATAGAGGTGTGTGTTATCGGAAAGAGAAAGGTGTGTGCTGTCGGAAAGAGAGAGATAGAGGTGTGTGTTATCGGAAAGAGAAAGGTGTGTGTTGTCGGAAAGAGAGAGATAGGGGTGTGTGTTATCGGAAAGAGAAAGTTGTGTGCTGTCGGAAAGAGAGAGATAGAGGTGTGTGTTATCGGAAAGAGAAAGGTGTCTGCTGTCGGAAAGAGAGAGATAGAGGTGTGTGTTATCGGAAAGAGAGAGATAGAGGTGTGTGTTATCGGAAAGAGAAAGCTGTGTGCTGTCGGAAAGAGAGAGATAGAGGTGTGTGTTATCGGAAAGAGAAAGGTGTGTGCTGTCGGAAAGAGAGAGATAGAGGTGTGTGTTATCGGAAAGAGAAAGGTGTGTGTTGTCGAAAAGAGAGAGATAGAGGTGTGTGTTATCGGAAAAAGAAAGGTGTGTGCTGTCGGAAAGAGAGAGATAGAGGTGTGTGTTTTCGGAAAGAGAAAGGTGTGTGCTGTCGGAAAGAGAGAGATAGAGGTGTGTGTTATCGGAAAGAGAAAGGTGTGTGTTGTCGGAAAGAGAGACATAGAGGTGTGTGTTATCGGAAAGAGAAAGGTGTGTGTTGTCGGAAAGAGAGAGATAGAGGTGTGTGTTATCGCAAAGAGAAGAGATAGAAGTGTGTGTTGTCGGAAAGAGAGAGATAGAGGTGTGTGTTATCGGAAAGAGAAAGGTGTGTGCTGTCGGAAAGAGAGAGATAGAGGTGTGTGTTATCGGAAAGAGAAAGGTGTGTGCTGTCGGAAAGAGAGAGATAGAGGTGTGTGTTATCGGAAGGAGAAAGGTGTGTGCTGTCGGAAAGAGAGAGATAGAGGTGTGTGTTATCGGAAAGAGAGAGATAGAGGTGTGTGTTATCGGAAAGAGAAAGATGTGTGCTGTCGGAAAGAGAGAGATAGAGGTGTGTGTTATCGGAAAGAGAAAGGTGTGTGCTCTCGGAAAGAGAGAGATAGAGGTGTGTGTTATCGGAAAGAGAAAGGTGTGTGTTGTCGAAAAGAGAGAGATAGAGGTGTGTGTTATCGGAAAGAGAAAGGTGTCTGTTGTCGGAAAGAGAGAGATAGAGGTGTGTGTTATCGGAAAGAGAAAGGTGTGTGCTGTCGGAAAGATAGAGATAGAGGTGTGTGTTATAGGAAAGAGAAAGGTGTGTGTTGTCGGAAAGAGAGAGATAGAGGTGTGTGTTATCGGAAAGAGAAAGTTGTGTGCTGTCGGAAAGACAGAGATAGAGGTGTGTGTTATCGGAAAGAGAAAGGTGTGTGTTGTCGGAAAGAGAGAGATAGAGGTGTGTGTTATCGGAAAGAGAAAGGTGTGTGCTGTCGGAAAGAGAGAGATAGAGGTGTGTGTTATCGGAAAGAGAAAGGTGTGTGCTGTCGGAGAGAGAGAGATAGAGGTGTGTGTTATCGGAAAGAGAGAGATAGAGGTGTGTGTTATCGGAAAGAGAAAGGTGTGTGCTGTCGGAAAGAGAGAGATAGAGGTGTGTGTTATCGGAAAGAGAAAGGTGTGTGCTGTCGGAAAGAGAGAGATAGAGGTGTGTGTTATCGGAAAGAGAAAGTTGTGTGTTGTCGAAAAGAGAGAGATAGAGGTGTGTGTTATCGGAAAAAGAAAGGTGTGTGCTGTCGGAAAGAGAGAGATAGAGGTGTGTGTTATCGGAAAGAGAAAGGTGTGTGCTGTCGGAAAGAGAGAGATAGAGGTGTGTGTTATCGGAAAGAGAAAGGTGTGTGTTGTCGGAAAGAGAGACAGAGGTGTGTGTTATCGGAAAGAGAAAGGTGTGTGTTGTCGGAAAGAGAGAGATAGAGGTGTGTGTTATCGGAAAGAGAAAGGTGTGTGTTGTCGAAAAGAGAGAGATAGAGGTGTGTGTTATCGGAAAGAGAAAGGTGTCTGTTGTCGGAAAGAGAGAGATAGAGGTGTGTGTTATCGGAAAGAGAAAGGTGTGTGCTGTCGGAAAGAGAGAGATAGAGGTGTGTGTTATAGGAAAGAGAAAGGTGTGTGTTTTCGGAAAGAGAGAGATAGAGGTGTGTGTTATCGGAAAGAGAAAGTTGTGTGCTGTCGGAAAGAGAGAGATAGAGGTGTGTGTTATCGGAAAGAGAAAGGTGTGTGTTGTCGGAAAGAGAGAGATAGAGGTGTGTGTTATCGGAAAGAGAAAGGTGTGTGCTGTCGGAAAGAGAGAGATAGAGGTGTGTGTTATCGGAAAGAGAAAGGTGTGTGCTGTCGGAAAGAGAGAGATAGAGGTGTGTGTTATCGGAAAGAGAGAGATAGAGGTGTGTGTTATCGGAAAGAGAAAGGTGTGTGCTGTCGGAAAGAGAGAGATAGAGGTGTGTGTTATCGGAAAGAGAAAGGTGTGTGCTGTCGAAAAGAGAGAGATAGAGGTGTGTGTTATCGGAAAAAGAAAGGTGTGTGCTGTCGGAAAGAGAGAGATAGAGGTGTGTGTTATCGGAAAGAGAGAGATAGAGGTGTGTGCTGTCGGAAAGAGAGAGATAGAGGTGTGTGTTATCGGAAAGAGAAAGCTGTGTGTTGTCTGAAAGAGAGAGATAGAGGTGTGTGTTATCGCAAAGAGAGAGATAGAAGTGTGTGTTGTCGGAAAGAGAGAGATAGAGGTGTGTGTTATCGGAAGGAGAAAGGTGTGTGCTGTCGGAAAGAGAGTGATAGGGGTGTGTGTTATCGGAAAGAGAAAGGTGTGTGCTGTCGGAAAGAGAGAGATAGAGGTGTGTGTTATCGCAAAGAGAGAGATAGAAGTGTGTGTTGTCGGAAAGAGAGAGATAGAGGTGTGTGTTTTCGGAAAGAGAAAGGTGTGTGTTGTCGGAAAGAGAGAGATAGAGGTGTGTGTTATCGGAAAGAGAAAGGTGTGTGCTGTCGGAAAGAGAGAGATAGAGGTGTGTGTTATCGGAAAGAGAAAGGTGTGTGCTGTCGGAAAGAGAGAGATAGAGGTGTGTGTTATCGGAAAGAGAGAGGTAGAGGTGTGTGTTATCGGAAAGAGAAAGGTGTGTGCTGTCGGAAAGAGAGAGATAGAGGTGTGTGTTATCGGAAAGAGAAAGGTGTGTGCTGTCGGAAAGAGAGAGATAGAGGTGTGTGTTATCGGAAAGAGAAAGGTGTGTGTTGTCGAAAAGAGAGAGATAGAGGTGTGTGTTATCGGAAAAAGAAAGGTGTGTGCTGTCGGAAAGAGAGAGATAGAGGTGTGTGTTATCGGAAAGAGAAAGGTGTGTGTTGTCGGAAAGAGAGACATAGAGGTGTGTGTTATCGGAAAGAGAAAGGTGTGTGTTGTCGGAAAGAGAGAGATAGAGGTGTGTGTTATCGGAAAGAGAAAGGTGTGTGTTGTCGAAAAGAGAGAGATAGAGGTGTGTGTTATCGGAAAGAGAAAGGTGTCTGTTGTCGGAAAGAGAGAGATAGAGGTGTGTGTTATCGGAAAGAGAAAGGTGTGTGCTGTCGGAAAGAGAGAGATAGAGGTGTGTGTTATAGGAAAGAGATAGGTGTGTGTTTTCGGAAAGTGAGAGATAGAGGTGTGTGTTATCGGAAAGAGAAAGTTGTGTGCTGTCGGAAAGAGAGAGATAGAGGTGTGTGTTATCGGAAAGAGAAAGGTGTGTGTTGTCGGAAAGAGAGAGATAGAGGTGTGTGTTATCGGAAAGAGAAAGGTGTTTGCTGTCGGAAAGAGAGAGATAGAGGTGTGTGTTATCGGAAAGAGAAAGGTGTGTGTTGTCGAAAAGAGAGAGATAGAGGTGTGTGTTATCGGAAAGAGAAAGGTGTGTGCTGTCGGAAAGAGAGAGATAGAGGTGTGTGTTATAGGAAAGAGATAGGTGTGTGTTTTCGGAAAGAGAGAGATAGAGGTGTGTGTTATCGGAAAGAGAAAGTTGTGTGCTGTCGGAAAGAGAGAGATAGAGGTGTGTGTTATCGCAAAGAGAGAGATAGAAGTGTGTGTTGTCGGAAAGAGAGAGATAGAGGTGTGTGTTATCGGAAAAAGAAAGGTGTGTGTTGTCGGAAAGAGAGAGATAGAGGTGTGTTATCGGAAAGAGAAAGGTGTGTGTTATCGCAAAGAGAGAGATAGAAGTGTGTGTTGTCGGAAAGAGAGAGATAGAAGTGTGTGTTATCGGAAAGAGAAAGGTGTGTGCTGTCGGAAAGAGAGAGATAGAGGTGTGTGTTATCAGAAAGAGAAAGGTGTGTGCTGTCGGAAAGTGAGAGATAGAGGTGTGTGTTATCGGAAAGAGAAAGGTGTGTGCTGTCGGAAAGAGAGAGATAGAGGTGTGTGTTATCGGAAAGAGAAAGGTGTGTGCTGTCGGAAAGAGAGAGATAGAGGTGTTTGTTATCGGAAAGAGAAAGGTGTGTGTTGTCGAAAAGAGAGAGATAGAGGTGTGTGTTATCGGAAAAAGAAAGGTGTGTGCTGTCGGAAAGAGAGAGATAGAGGTGTGTGTTATCGGAAAGAGAAAGGTGTGTGCTGTCGGAAAGAGAGAGATAGAGGTGTGCGTTATCGGAAAGAGAAAGGTGTGTGTTGTCGGAAAGAGAGACATAGAGGTGTTTGTTATCGCAAAGAGAAAGTTGTGTGTTGTCGGAAAGAGAGAGATAGAGGTGTGTGTTATCGCAAAGAGAGAGATAGAAGTGTGTGTTGTCGGAAAGAGAGAGATAGAGGTGTGTGTTATCGGAAAAAGAAAGGTGTGTGTTGTCGGAAAGAGAGAGATAGAGGTGTGTGTTATCGGAAAGAGAATGTGTGTGTTGTCGGAAAGAGAGAGATAGAGGTGTGTGTTATCGGAAAGAGAGAGATAGAGGTGTGTGTTATCGGAAAAAGAACGGTGTGTGCTGTCGGAAAGAGAGAGATAGAGGTGTGTATTGTCGGAAAGAGAGAGATAGAGGTGTGTGTTATCGGAAAGAGAAAGGTGTGTGTTGTCGGAAAGAGAGAGATAGAGGTGTGTGTTGTCGGAAAGAGAGAGATAGAGGTGTGTGTTGTCAGAAAGTGAGAGATAGAGGTGTGTTATCGGAAAGAGAGTGAAGGGTGTTGCTCTGTGTGTGAGACAGACAGACAGAGAGCGTAAATTTTATTTACTTTTTGTCGCATTTTTTTAGTGTTTGACTGAGAGAGTGAGAAGATATGTGCTGCTCTGTGTGTGTGTGTGTGTGTGTGTGTGTGTGTGTGTGTGTGTGTGTGCGTGTGCGTGTGCGTGTGCGTGTAAACGGTGTGAAGGAGAGAGAGTAACAGCGTACATTTTTTTATTCATTTTTCCTCGATTCTTCTTTGAGTGTGTGAGTTATTGACTGAGAGAGATCTCTCAGAGAGAGAGGTGTGTTGTCGGAAAGAGAGCGATGGAGATATGACATACAGCAGCATCCATCTCTCTCTCACATATACATACAACACACACTTACTGTCTCGAACCCACCCACCCACCATCAACATATACACACGTCCCTGTCAAATTTCTCTCTGTTTCACTTTTTCGTGAGATCAAAGGAAATGTACATTTCCACGCACAAAAAGAAATAAATTAAAACAATGAACAAAAGAAAAGGAAGACGGAGGAAGAAAATCGCCAATGATTTACATGTGGTAGCGTTCCAAAAAAGCGATTTCTAATAAAGATTCTTCATGTTTTGCTGGTAGTTTACTGGCATAAGTTTGCGAATATGAAAATAATACTTGTATATGGTGTGTTATGAGAATTTATGGATAGGTATCCCATAGAACTCAACAACTTCATCAAAATGGAGAAGAGAAGATGTTAAATTTTGAAAGAATTTTAATACATGCATACGATCGTTTCAAACAGCGATCTTAACTAAATTAATTTGATTAAATTAAATTAATTACATACCACTATTCTTCTCAGTGCAAGAAGTATAAACGAAAAATTATTATTACGGAGGACTTGAAGAAAATAGCAGAGAACAAATTCGGATATACATATTTATCCTTATGAAAATTGAGAGCATTATAATAAAGAATGTGAGTCTAATTTTATATAAACTAAAACTGAGGCAACTAACGGTTATTTGAAAATATGAGTGAAAAAAGTTTTAAGAGATGTTCCCTTTATAGAAGAGTAAGTAGATAAGTAATTCAAACTCCAAATAAGTCATTTATTAGATGACGTTTTATAGAAATGTCCAATGGAAAAGCATAGTTATGTTTGAATTAGAATATAACTTGACAGTTATAAGCAATATTAGGTACGATGTGTATTAAAAAATTATGCGTGAAAATGAAATTAAACTAGTGAATGTAGTATGTAAAAGGCCGCTAGAATGCAACGTGAACAAGAGTTTGGGCTAGAAATGCTTAAAGAGCTACATATAATTGAGTTGTGTTAGCGTAAGAACTAATATTCGTGTGTATATGTATTAAATATAAGGTAAAAAAAAAGTAATAAATGGAAATTAGTGGTTAATATTACAGAATTGGCTATAAATATTAAAACAACGTTCAGAGGTTTAATAGATATAGTAAAACTTAAATTAATAATGTAGCTAGGAAAATGATAGGAAAATTAATAATGTAGCTAGGAAAATGATAGGAAAATTTAAAATTATAATTATTGATAATTAGTAGGTTGACTATGTTTATTTACTTTTTAAAATGTGAGTTAAGAAGCTAGCTTGGCATAAAGTGAAAGGTAAGAATATAGTAATATTATGTAAGTAATAAGCTTTTAAGTAATAAGTGTTTATTGTGCCTTTTGAATATAAGGAAAACAATTATTTATGGAGTAGTGGGTGCACATAAGTATAGTGAATGTACAAAATAATTCATATATAATGTAATATAAAAAATCTTATAAGGGAAAAGAATATTTTAGCGTATACTAATTACGTTAGTAGAGAACATATCTACGGAATAGTATACATTGATGTAGGTATTCTAGCTGTTTTCCAAGTATAAAAAAAATAAGTATACTCATACTGGTGCAAAGAGATAAAAAAGCCAAATGGATATAGATATAATTATAATTACCCACACATTAAAAATGTTATTATATACAAATATATATATATATATATATATATATATATATATATATATATATATATATATATATATATATATATATATATATATATATATATATATATATACACTCTTTTACTCATTACTCTTTTACTTGTTTCAGTCATTTGACTGCGGTCATGCTGGAGCACCACCTTTAGTTGAGCAAATCGACCCCAGGACTTATTCTTTGGAAGCCTAGTATTTATTCTATCGGTCTCTAGTACTTATTCAATCAGTGTTTTTTGCCGAACCGCTAGGTTACGGGGACGTAAACACACCACCATCGGTTGTCAAGCGATGTTGGGGGGACAAGCAGACACACACACATACATATATATATACATATATACGACAGGCTTCTTTCAGTTTCCGTCTACCAAATCCACTTACAAGGCTTTGGTCGGCCCGAGGCTATAGTAGAAGACACTTGCCCAAGGTGCTACGCAGTGGGACTGAACCCGGAACCATGTGGTTGGTAAGCAAGCTACTTTATTTCATTTCAATTTGCCATAAAGGCAGTACACAGAGAGTAGCTACGGGCTGGACAAAAACATTGATGAGATGAAATGGATGATAAATATGATGGTATAATGATAGAAGGCAAAAGCCGCCCGCCGAACTTTGCTTCTCTATAACACTGTTCTTTTTAAAATAAAATTTTCACATTGAGGCTATGAACCTCGTACATAAAAAGTCATAAATTAAGGCATTTGCCTCTTCCGATTTTTCATTACGCAATATGAGGCACTCGTCCTCTTAGGCTTTTTCGCCCGATGTAGCCTTCGCTTCTCTCAAGCAAAACGATGGGTCTGGGTCGGGCCATTTTTCAATACTAAATTCGTCGAGTGGGAAGGAATTCACCACCGTACTTATGTGACTACCCGACACGACCTCCGCAGTCACCTGCGGAGACCAGTCCGGATCCTTAGTACAGGTGAGGACTCCCTCTCTCCGACGCTTCCTTTTATTCACAAATTTCTGCAGAGCCCCTCCCTTTCGGAATAGGATTAGCCAATCCTTTTCCTCACAGGGTAAACCCGCAGCTTCTACTGTCGGCGGCACAATTCCCGCCGACCTGCTTTCATTCGTTGGTGGCACAATTCCCACCAATGGAGTGTCGGAACACGCAGGCGGTGCACTATCGAGCACCGGCCGTGCCTCGTTCTTTTTTTTTTCTTTTTTTTTTGGGCCACTGGAGTAGGGCGTACTTCCGCCTTTGTCGGAGGGTCCTCCTCCTCCCCCACGATTTTCGGTGGGCAACCATTGTTGCCCACCTTCTTCGAGTAACCTAGAGTAGGTCCGCAACACCACCGTTCTTTCCCTGAAATCATTTAACCACTTCTTGGGTGGGATAATCTCCCACTCCACAGCAGTGGCCTTATTTTTCTTTATGTTCTCTGCCATGATAAAAATGTCCACATAAAAATTAAACAACGAAAAATTTTAAAAACAGGCTAAAAGAGAAAACAGTTTAAAAAAGCGGAAGGAATAAAATAAACAGTTCGTACTAAAAAAGTTCATAAAAGAAGGAGAAAGGAAATACAACAGTTCAGAAAAAAATAAATAAAATATAAAGTTCCAGGCAGAATAACAAATTTTCAGGTCACAACGGTACTCCGGCCCGATTTGATCCCGGCTCCGCTGCAGTCGTCACTTTGCTGGTAAAAATTAAATCCTTTGCGTAGTTCCACGTGGTGTAGTTCAAAGCAAGAGGAAGACTTTTCTTCAAATTTATTAGCTTTCAAAACTTGGTTTGAAAACAATAAATTCCTTTTCTTTTTTAAACAAAGTTCACAATATTTATTTGTAGTTTTCAAATCATGGCTTGAAAACAACAAACTTTTACAAACTAAGTTCACAATTTTTGGAGGAGTGATACCTCCAAAACACTCTTCTCACCGCTAAGTGAGACTTTAAGCACAACCACAGGCAGACAAATGCATGGAATTCAGTGGAGATTTCTTGTTCGACGTAAATACAAATAAACACGAACAACAAACCCCCACTAAATCCCAAAAACACAAAAGTCTTACCTGTAGTTGTACGTCAAAAATTCACGACGCTGGCATTCAGCGACGTGAAACAGTAGCGACAAAAACCACGTCCGCTTGGTAAGCAAGCTACTTACCACACAGCCACTCCTGCGCCTATATACATATATTTTATATAAATATATGTCTGTATAGTGGTGTATATATACATATGTATATGTGTGTGTGAGTGTATAGGATATACGTATATGTGCACACGTTCATATTAAAAATACATATTAGTGATAACATATAGTTAATAAGCACATAATAGTAATAATAATAATAATAATAATAATAATAATAATAATAATAATAATAATAATAATAATAGATATACACACACAATGACAAATAGGATCGATAGCTAGAAATGCACACATTGTTGTAGACAAGTTGGGCACCAAGAAGTATTATATGTTCGCATATATAAGCTAGATTGGCAGGTAACATTAAACATTATTAATAGGAATAGGTAAGTGGAGGTTTGTTAGATACATATGCAAATGAAACAAATTATAAAAAAGAAAGGTATATTATATACTAAGGGAAAATATAAAAATATATTGAGAGAAAGGGATGTTAGAGAGATTTGGAGAAAATATTAGCCCAATATAAGGTGGGTCATATAATTTATTAGTGGGGAGAGTTTAATGAAAAATATATATCAATATAGTGTAAGATAAAGTGATGTGCAGAGTATGTGATGATTTATGAAAGAATTCCATAGAAAGGGTTAATACATAGATATATTAGAAAAAAAGATAAATGTTATTAACAATTCAAGTAAGGGCGGGGAAGTATTATTTAGGATTAATAAAAAGGAATTTTGACATGAGTTTACATGTAAAACTTTTTCATCCTTAGTATTAACAAAAATACCATTCATTCCCATTATACTGTAGCTTTCTTCCAAACTAACCTACAAATTTTGTTATTATATCTGTAAGATGGGGCTAAAGATAAGATTTTCCAAGATATTGAGTAATCGACATTGTTTCTTTAGAGTTGCCAAATTTTTTTAGATAGACCTGTGCTATTCTCTTTTCTAGGCTCATTAAAGGAATATCTATGATTATTTATTCTTGATTTTATAGAATTTTTCGTACAACCAATGTATATATATTTAGTGAAATTATGAGTAATAATTATTACTTGGTATACTACTTCTTTCATTTTACGATTTCCATCTACTTCACGAGTATTTGAGTCTCTGAAATTACAATTTAAATTATTAGGTGGTACTATGTTGTTATGTCTATATTTACTAGAGATAATGGAGTTTTGGTTATTATATATATATATACATATATATATATATATATATATATATATATATATATATATATATATATATATATATATATATATATATATATACACATACAAATATATACACATACATTTATATATATATATATATATATATATATATATATATATATAATATAGTTTTAGGGAAAATAACCAAGTTTCAAGAACTCATCGATGAAAATCCACTATCACATATATATTTTGTATATATTTTATCTATAAAGCTCAATTTAATTTTAATTTTTTATAAATTGATTTTAATTGAGTTTTTACCTGTAATTTTGGATTTTGTCCCTAATACTATTATATATATATATATATATATATATATATATATATATATATATATATATATATATATATATATACATATATATATATATATATATATATATATATATATATATATATATATATATATATATATACATATATATATATATATATATATATATATATATATATATATATATATATATATATATATATATATATATATATGAGCAACAGGATATCCAGAGGTAAAGCAGTACGATCCTGTTGCTTATTTTGAAACTGTATGGATAATACCGTACTAAATTCTAGTGCCTCAACTTAAGAACCTAATTCATCTGAATCTAAATTTATATATATATATATATATATATATATATAATGATGAACAGAAGTCATCGTACTATGTTGGGTACATCGTGGTATGTTGATTTTTTGTTTATTTTTTATGTGTCTCGACCATACGTGTACTGATGAACAAAAGGTGCAGCTTACTTCACAGTTTTGCTGTACTAATTGAGAAACCAGTGGTTTGCCGTTAAGTTAAATGTTTTTAGAAGATTAATTTTTGAAAGTTGCATTCCCTCGCTTTCGGTAAATATGTTGCTTATTTTTTGGTAGTTTTTTACTTTTTTAGTCCCTCTAAGCGTGAGGCATTACTATATAGTTAATGCCCTTATATAAATTATTATATATATTTATGGGAAAAAAACGATGAGTTTTTTTCCTTATGGGGTTTTTTTCACGCTGACTACTTGATAAATTCTTATAAAGATTTTATCCTATATTATATTATATATATATATATATATATATATATATATATATATATATATATATATATATATATATATATATATATATATATATATATACACACACAGTGTACCCCCGCAGTTCCGGTATTTCGCGGAACTAATAATTGTTCGCGGAAACCACTGCATATTCGCGGAATCGGACGCGATATTTTATGTTCTTTCGTGGCAATATATATTTTTTCACACTTAAGGATATTGTAGCTATAACTTATAACTGGGACGGCTAAAGTGTTAATCCCTATTATCTTGTTTTTAGCATTGAGTTCTGTTTTTAGTATTGATCTAACTCGTCTATAGTACTCTTTATTTTTTCTTTCATTTGTGCGTGTTGTATCCTATCTAGTTCATATCATTATTATTATTATTATTATTATTATTATTATTATTATTATTCAGTTGTTTTATTTTTATAGCATGCTTTCACTTCACTACCGAGCGCAGCAATGTGTAACTTGGGTATGTGCTGTGGTTTGCTGTGGTGCTCTTATGGTTACTGTATTGAAAGTGTTTTGCGTAGGATGTGTGCAGTGCCCAATAGTGCGATTTTCTGCATGTTATATATATTTGTAAGTCCTGATGTTTTTGTTATGTTTTTGTCTGAATATTTTTTTATCATACCTAAGGCGCCTACTATGATAGGAATTGTTTCTGTTTTTAGATTCCACATTCGAGTTACCTGTATTTCCAGGTCTTTGTATTTTGAAAGTTTCTCCATTTCTTTTAGGGAAACGTTGTCATCTGCTGGAATTGATACATCAATTAGAAAGCATTTTTTTTCTTCATGATCTCTGACAACTATATCTGGCCTATTGGCCTTAATTTCTCTATCTGTGTGTATTGGCATATCCCAGAGTATGGTTGCTTTCTCGTTTTCTATGACTTTTTCTGGCGTATGTTTATACCATCTATTTTCTTTTGTTATTCCATAGTGTTAGCATAGCTTCCAGTGTCTGTGAATATATTCCTTCTTAGCCAGGACTGGGCAGCCAGAGATAATATGATTTATTATTTCTTCTCCATCGCTACATATTCTGCAGTTACTTGTTATGTTTCTTTTCATTATATGTTTTTGGAAAATTTCTGGTGGGGAGGCTTTGATCTTGTGCAGCAATTAAAAATCCTTCAGTCTCTGCTTTGAGTCCTGAGCTTCTCAACCATTGCTGGGATTATTCTCTGTCTATTTCTTTTGCATTTAGTTTAGCGCAGTATTTGCCATAAAGGGGATTTTCTTGCCATCGTTTTATCATGGTCAGTTGCTGTTCTAGTTTTAGCTTGGATTTCATTTGTTTTAAATCTTTTATTGTTTCTTCTTCTTCTTCTTCTTCTTCTTCTTCTTCTTCTTCTTCTTCTTCTTTTCCTGTCTAATTTCGTTAGTTCGTTTAGTGTCCAGTTAAGGATATTGTAGCTGTAACTTATAACTGGGACGGCTAAAGTGTTAATACCTATTATCTTGTTTTTAGCATTGAGCTCTGTTTTTAGTATTGATCTAACTCGTCTATAGTATTCTTTCTTTATTTTCTCTTTCATTTGTGTGTGTTGTATCCTATCCAGTTCATTGCTTCCTAAATATATGTATGTCTGGCTTTGGTC
>NC_142937.1:51999391-52044391 GCF_046866305.1 Octopus bimaculoides | reverse complement strand
AGACGATGGATCAGGGATGGCCACCACTAACACCAGGAACCCCTGCACAGATATCACACCCATATTCCTACTGAATATCCGGGGCCTATTACGAACAGGCGGCAAAGACAAGTTTCTATACCTGAAAGACCTAGTTACATGCAATCAAGCAATATGCATGGTGCTTACCGAAACCTATCTAACATCTAATATAGCAGATGCGGAGATAAACATAGCAGAGTATACCGTACTCCGAACAGACAGAAGGGATAGAAGTCATGGGGGAGTTGCAATGTACATCCGAGAAGATGTCACATCCCTACAACTCCCATCACACTCAAACTCTGTCTGTGATACTTTAATAGTACACATAAAACAAATTGATGTAGTTGTATGCTCAACACACCGTCCACCAAATACCGCAAGGCAGGAGGGTAAATTTGAGGACAGCCTCAGACGCATAGAAGAGGTCTTGACAAATCTGGAGCAACACATCAATATAGTTTTCCTAGGCGACTTTAACCTCCCAAATGTTAAATGGCCTGAAGGTCACATCCTCTCTGGGATGTCACTGCATGAACAAAGCCAGGCAAAATCTTTGTTAGAATTCTCCAACATGCTGTTCATGGAACAAGTGATACTCCAACCAACCAGGGGAAGCAATATTTTAGATCTCTGCTTCACAAACAATGTGAGCCTAATCCATAATGTGAAAGTAACACCTACATCTCTCTCAGATCATAACATTATAGAATTAACTATGTATGGTCTTAGACAACCCACTGACACCCATCCCATCAGGCGGACTCAAGCCATATCCAACCTGAATTTTCACAGAGCGGACTAGAAGTCAATTCGCAAAGAGATTCGAAATCAAACTGGCATGACAGCCTTTCTATACAAGACAATGACCTCAAACTAAGTCATTTTATGTCAACCATACAAGACATATGCGCCAGATACGTGCCAAAAAGAAAGACCAGCAAACATGCCAATAGAATTCCCAGAGACAGGGAAATCCTTATGAGACACAGAACAAAGGTCTCAAACCAGTTAAATAGAGAACTGGAGGATAGGAAAAGGGCTAAATTAAAACTAACACTGTTAGAAATAGAAAACAAGATCAAACTCTCCCATGAAAAGGAGAGAGCAGAGAAGGAGAATAGAGCAGTAGAAAGCATAAAAACAAACCCCAAGGCTTTCTATAGATTTGCAAAAGAGACTGCTACGGCACAGTGTAAAATAGGACCTCTATTCCTGCCTAATGGCTCACTGACTGCGGACCCCACATGGATAAGTGAAGTGCTCAGTGCACAATTCAAGAGTGTTTTCACTTCTCCTCTGAGTCACATGCAGATAAAGAACCCAGCTGATTTCTTTGACAATATCACTCAGCAGAAAAAGACTGCATCCATTACCTACATTGACATTGAAGAGGAAGATGTAATAGCTGCCATAAACGAAATGAGCTCAAATTCGGCAACTGGCCCCGATGGTTACCCAGCTGTCCTCCTAAAGTCGTGTAAACAAGATTTAGCGGACCACTCCGGATACTCTTCTAGAGTTTCCTTGCAAGTGGTAAACTTCCCAAAAAGCTGAAGGAAGGCACCATATGTCCTATCTGTAAAGGTGGAAGCAGAGCAGAGGCTGGGAACTACAGGCCCATCTCTCTGACTTCACACATTAGCAAAGTCATGGAACGAATTGTCAGAAGGAGATTGATTGTGTTCCTAGAAGAAAATGACTTGCTGAATGAGACCCAGCATGGTTTCCGTCCAGGTAGAAGCTGCCTCACGCAGCTCTTGCAGCATTATGACTGGGTCTTGAAGCAGCTACTTGATCATTCAAATGTTGATGTCATATATCTCGACTTTGTAAAAGCCTTTGACAAAATTGATGATGGCTTGATATTTCACAAGCTGCGAAACCTTGGCATAGCTGGTAAATTAGGAGAATGGCTGCATGACTTCCTGAATGGTAGAAGTCAGACAGTTGCAGCCAATGGAGAACTATCTAGGGAAACGCAAATATTGAGCAGTGTTCCACAAGAAACTCTCCTAGGGGCACTACTGTTCATAGTGGCCCTTCTGGACATGCCCACGGTCACTCGAGAGCCACTGTCACTAGCTACGCTGATGACACAAAACTATCTCAGGAAATAAAGAATCCTGATGATATCATAAGCCTGCAGAATGACCTAAATGCAATATACAAGTGGGCAGGGCAAAATAATATGCAGTTCAATGCAAAAAAATTTCAAGTACTGCGCTACAAGTGCCTCCCAACTGGCATACACAGGACCTGGAGGTACTACAATCCCAGAACCACAAAAAGTAAGAGACCTGGGTATCAACATGTGTAGTGATGCATCATTTCACATGCACATTGTCAAGTTGACAGCAAAGTGCAGACAACTGGCAGAGTGGCTACTGAGGACATTCCGAACAAGGGATCAAAAAGTCATGCTGACTCTATGGAAGACATTTGTTCTGAGCCGCCTAGACTATTGCTCTCAGTTGTGGTCACCACACAGTGTCAAGCGGACAGCAGAACTCGAGGCAATTCAGCGTCACTATACAAAAAAGATTTCCACAGTCCAACAGATGAACTACAGGGAGCGACTGAGGGCACTAGGTCTCTACTCCCTGGAGCGCAGGCGGGAGAGTTATGTAATAATATACATATGGAAAATACTGGAAGGACTGGTACCAAACTTTGGCATCAAGTACTACACGAATGCCCGCACAGGTCGCCACTGCATGGTACCAAGGGTACCGTCCCCTGCATCTCACACAAGAACAAGGTACTGCAACAGCCTCGGTTTCAGAGGACCTCAGCTCTTTAATGCCCTGCCAATACATTTGAGAGACCTGCAAGACATGGATATAGAGGTCTTCAAAACAAAACTCGACGCTTTCCTCTCCACGATACCAGACGAATCAATGGCTAGAAATGAGACACAGTTTAGGGCAGCGATGTCAAATTCTCTTATACACCAGATGTGCCATCAAAACTCTTGATTGGACTATATCAGGTGGAGGAGAAGAGCCATGCAAGGAACGTGAAGAGAGCACAGCATAAAGACGGAAAGTTACGGTGGTGCTCCAGCATGACCACAGCCACTTGGCTGAAACCCATAAATAAATAAATAAATATATATATATGTGTGTGTGTGTGTGTGTGTGTGTGTGTGTGTGTGTGTGTGTGTGTGTGTGTCTGTGTGTGTATATATATATATATATATATATATATATATATATATGTATGTATATATATATGTATGTATATATATATGTGTGTGTGTGTGTGTGTGTGTGTGTGTGTGTGTATATGTATATATATATATATATATATATATATATATATATATATATATACATGTATATATATATGTGTGTGTGTGTGTGTGTGTGTATGTGTATATATATATATATATGTGTGTGTTTGTATGTGTCTGTGTCTGTGTCTGTGTGTTTGTGTATGTGTGTGTGTGTGTGTGTGTGCGTATTTATATAGATAGGGTGATAAATTGATTATTAATTCAATTTAAAACCAAGTGGCCTAGCATATAAATAAATCTGAAAATTCAGAAAAAATTGTAATACACGTGTATAAGGGATGACCACTAGGTGGACATCCAGTATGCTAGAAGGAGGTAATCAACGACCCAACCACAGAGAAAAATAATGTTCTCCAGAAAAATTTTGGAAAACGCCAGAACATGACAAAATGAAAAATATACAGAGTAAAGAATTATCTATGGACTGCCGTTTCGGACGTTAACGTTTTACTTACGTAACAACATCCGTGTTTTCATCAGCATAGACGTTCTAGAATCAATATAATTTTCAGAACTATGCACGAATTGTCTTCATGAAACAAGGCTTGCATATAGTTCTACCGATTACATTGGGGCTATTTTTCAAAATGCCTCAGCTCCGGCGCGCAAAATTCCGGAAACAATTCTGCAGAGAATCATTCACTGCAGTATATGTTGCCGGTTGGAGAACATAAGTATTTAAATTATTAATTATATAGATAGGGTGATAAATTGAATATTATTTCAATTCAAAACCAAGTGTCCTAGGATATAAAAAAAATCTGAACATTCAGAAAAACCTTGTAATACACGTGTATAAGGGATGACCACTAGGTAGACATCCAATATGCTAGAAAGAGGTCAACGACCCAACCACAAAGGAAAATAATGTTCTCCAGAAAAATTTACGTCACTAAAAATTTACGTAAGTAAAACGTTAATGTTCGAAACTGCAGTCCATAGATAATTCTTTATTCTCATTTTGTCCTGTTCTGCGAAATTTTTCTGGAGAACATTATTTTTCTTTGTGGTTGGGTCGTTGATGACCTCTTTCTAGCATATTGGATGTCCACCTAGTGGTCATCCCTTATACACGTGTATGTACATATCATCATCATCATCATCGGTTAACGTCCGCTTTCCATGCTAGTTTGGGTTGGACGATTTGACTGAGGGCTGGTGAACCGGATGGCTACACCAGGCTCCAATCTGATTTGGCAGAGTTTCTACATCTGGATGCCCTTCCTAACGCCAACCACTCCGAGAGTGTAGTGGATGCTTTTACGTGCCACCGGCACGAAGGCCATTCAGGTGGTACTGGCAACGGCCACGCTCAAAATGGTGTATTTTATGTGCCACCTGCACAGGAGCCAGTCCAGCGGCACTGGCACGATCTCGCTCGAATGTCTTTACACATGCCACCGGCACAAGTGCCAGGAAGGCGACGCTGGGCACAGGTGCCATCACGATTTCGCTTTCGCTTGCTCCAACAGGTCTTCACACGCCGAGTTTCGTGTCCTGCATAGGAGCCAGTCCAGAGGCACTGGCAACGATCTCACTCGAATGTCTTTACACGTGCCACCGGCACAAGTGCCAGGAAGGCGACGCTGGGCACAGGTGCCATCACGATTTCGCTTTCGCTTGCCCCAACAGGTCTTCACAAGCCGAGTTTCGTGTCCAATGATGAGGGAGTGGGGACCCTGTCAAAGGCTTTCTCCATGTCAACGAAAGCAAGGTACAGAGGTTTATCCTTGGCTAGGTATTTCTTCTGAAGCTGTCTTACCAGAAATATAGCATCAGTGGGAAAAAAATAATAACTTACTTGGTGTCGGGAGGCGGGAGGGAACCCGCCTCTTTTTCTTTTTCTCGAGCCCGTGGCATCGGAGCGATGAGACCCTCGAATATCTTTTCAGATAGACTTATCTTGTCGAAAGTCGTTAGAAAGAATGTTATAGTTTTTACAGTCTATTTTGTATATTTCTATTCCGTTAATTTTAAATTCTTCACTTGTAATTTTTTCTCCATGCTCAGCTGCAATTCTATTAATCAACAGTCTATTAGAACTGCGCACTGTCATGTAACAATTTTCAGTTTTAGATTTTTTTGTTTCTTGTTTCTTTGCTTTTTTATATTGTCTATTCTCAGGAGTTTCTTTTTCTTTTTCTGTTGTGTTTACTTTTAATTTTCTTTTGGTTAGTTGGGTCCTCCCCTTCTGGTACCAGAGTCAGTTGGGTCGCTGCTACAGTTTCGCCCTCCACTGTCTCCTTCACTGTTTTTTCTTTCTTTTTTTCTACTTCTTTTTTACAGTCCACCCTGAGGTGGCCTTCTTTCCACACTGGAAGCATCGCGGCCGGCGCCCTTCCACCATTACAGCCATTCGGGTCTCGCCAACCACTATGGTTTCTGTTATTTCTTCCAGTGTAGCTTGTTCAGCTTGAATAATCATTTTAATGTCCTGACCGTGCCAGTTGCGTGGTTCTAATACTTCCGCTTCTAAGATATTATTTTTTTCTTCTGATCCGTCTATCACCGCCGTAACCAGCCACTCTGGGTCCACCTCAGGGGGAATTCCTCTTATGTTAATTCTAGACGTCCTCCTACCCATACATATGGGCAGAAGAACGATTTCTTCCGTTTTCAACGGATTTATGGAATGGAGTCTTGCTTCCTCCTCTGACTCCATCCTAACTTCTACTGTCGCGTACTTTTTGCCTCTGGTGATATATGGTATTTCATGCGGAATGGGTTTTACACATTTCATGATTTCATTTTCGACGATATAATCAATTTTCTTTTATTTTATTTTGTATGTTTTATATGCTATCGTCCTTCTTTCCACGTTTTCTTGTAATTCCTTTGGGGTACTAGCCTTGTTTCACTTCCCTCACTGGCCTACATTTTTTTGTCGTTGTAGATTTTTCCATATTAATCTTCTTCGGCTTTGCCCCCGCTGCAGCGGCAAAGTCCATTTTCTTTTTTTTTTTTTCTTTCTTTTCTTCAACTTTTTCCTTTGTTAACAAGCTTATAACGACAATATTTCTCCTAGTGGTTTCTGCTATCTTCCTTTCTTCCTCATCCTCCTCCAAAACGTTCTCCACAATCCTTTCTATTTCTTCCTCTGACATGGTCGAAGTGCTCGCCATCTCACTGGTCGAAGTGCCTGCCATTTCACAGGCGTTTCCCCAACGGGGCAACACAGTAAAAGTTCAACAAATGTTCAACAATAATTATTCAACAAAAGAACAGCAATTCAAACAGAAAACAACAAAACTTCACCACTCCAACTCTGCAACGCACGGTACCAAATCCAAAAACCAAGAGACTCGCCCGCAGTGTTGCTGGAATTCGACGAACTGCCACCAGTAGTCGAGCTAAGAGACTTGGAGCCTTTCATGAGGTATTAAAAAGGGGGAAGAGTAAAATTGTTTTGTTTGAAAACAAGGAAAGAACAAAGGAAAAAAAGAAAAACAAAGGAAAAAAAGAAAAACAAAGGAAAAAAAGGAACAAAAAAGACAAAAACAAAGTAAGTGTTTCATGGGAAAAAAAGAGGGAAGAAAAAGATGATTAAGAAAAAAAAACAAAAGAAAAAGTGAACGATGGTAAATAGTGTGTATATAAACGTTCAAATGGTACTGCATGGGAATGGGGCCCATGTAGCCATTTCATTTCTTCATTTTTATATAACATCTCATTATCATTCGTTTTATGTTTTTGTTCCCATTGTGGTGTTGTGTCTGTCCTTGTAGTTTCCCCCTCTGTGTTGTGGCCGTAGTGCCAAATAAAGAAAGGAATTGACCGTCGAATTTCAAAGTTGCGTTTGTGTTTTTGGCTGAAAAGGTGTGTTGCGTGTGAATTATTTGAGCATTATTGAAAATTGTTAAAGAATATTGTTATTTATTATTGTTGAACGTTTTATGAATATTTTGAAAATTTTTATACTACCCATTGTTGGACATGGAAACAGCCAGCTACGCTGCGGCAGCAGACAAGAGCCTGTCTGCCGACACAATGCAGATGACTGAAGCAAACTTTGATATTAACAAAGTAATGAAACATAAGAAATTTATTGTGAAAGAAGGAGATTGCCTTCGAGTGACACCCCCGAAAGAAGACACGCAACGAGCGGAGAAGAAAATAATAGTGTACAGGACACTAAACTTTGATAGAGATAGAAGTAGCGGCAACAGAAGACATAGAAGAATGTCTAAGTCAAGTAAAAGAAATGATGACTTTCTACTCAAGAGGGAGGAAATATGGCACAGTGGAGGTGAGATTTAAAAGCGAAGAAGAAGCGAAAAAGCACTGCACTGTGGCCTTGAGAACAGCAAGGTGGGCACTCTTGCTGGAAGACGTGCTGCAAGGATAAAAATAGGCACAGTGCCCCCGGAGATGAATGAGGAATGGCTGTTGGCAGCTATTATCTTCAACTGTAACGAGAAAAATCTTTTAAAGCATTTTGAATATATCAAGAGGGAGGGAGATTGCCTACGTGTTACTCCACCAAAGGAAGCTGTAGAAAGAGCAGAAAAGAAAATTATTATTTATAAAACATTAAATGTGACAATGAAGAGGATAGAGGTAGCAGAGGTGGATGACATTGAGGAAATTAAAGACATTGAGGAAATTAAAGACATTGAGGAAATTAAATGAAATTAATGAGGTAACAATGTTTTACGCGAGAGGCAAGAAATATGGTACAGTGGAGGTGCGTTTTAAAAGTGAAGAGGAAGCGAAGAGATCCTCCACTGTACCCCTGAGAACAGATAAGTGGACACTCTTGCCTATTTACTGCAGCAGAAGAGCAACAAGAGTGTTTCCCGAGTTAGAGGAAGAATGGATAGTAGCAGCAATAATATTTAATTGCAAGGAGGAGGTGGAAATCGTCGAGGTTGAAAAGTCGAAGAAGATCAACTGTGGAGTTATGGGTTAGAAATTTTAACCCATAACTCCACTGATCTACACAACATTGCAGAGGAGTTGGTGCTCCCCGATGACACGCGACTGAGAGTCGTGGTGGAAGGGAGGCCACCCGTGTGCTATAAATGCAGAAGTAGGGGACACATGCAGTCAAAGTGTCCCCTAAGAGAAGTACAGATGGAGGAAGCAGTAGCGAGTGAGGAAGTAGCGGTGGAAGAAGAAAAAAAAGGAAAAGGAAAAAAGGTGGAGGAAACAGCAACAGAGAGAAAGAGAGCACGAATAGAATCGCCGCCAAAAAGCCCTAAAAAAAGGGAAAAAGAAAACAGCGGAGGAAAAGGAAACCATAGAGAAAACCATAGAGAAGCGAACTCAAGAACCTGAGAATGCATATAAATATATAAGAGATCCAGCAAAAGCGGCGAAAATTGATGAGTGGGAGGAGAGAGTGCAAAAGATGGAATATGTATGGCTAAATGTAAATCCTAACGGAAGAAACTTGAGAACGATTATGTATTATACCAAAGAAATGGAGATAGAGAAGAGGATATCGAAAATAAAAGGGTTAATAAGAGTGAAATTGGACCCAGAGATGTTTGAAGAATATGAAAAAGCAGTACTGGTAGAGATTGATAAAGTGGAGAAGTTTAAAGTGTTGTTCCCTGAAAAAATTACAGCAAGACGAATTATACAGTTCTATATTTAAGAGATGAGGAATTATTTACATTATTTACATTATCTACATTTGACGGATATTCGTTCTCATCTTGTTTGTTGTTAACACAACGTTTCGGCTGATATACCCTCCAGCCTTCGTCAGGTGTCTTGGGGAAATTTCGAACCTGGGTTCTCATTCCTATCGATGTTACTATTATTATTATTATATTATTATTATTATTATTATTAATCAGGTCGCTGCCGTGAATCGAACTCGGAACCTTGGGGTTAGTAGCCCGCGCTCTTAACCGTCAAATGTAGATAATGTAAATAATGAAAAATAATAGATTTATAAGCCTTAAAATTCACCCCCATAACTGCCCACGGGCATATGGCGTAGTGGTTAAGAGCGCGGGCTACTAACCCCAAGGTTCCGAGTTCGATTCACGGCAGCGACCTGATTAATAATAATAATAATAATAATATAATAATAATAATAGTAACATCGATAGGAATGAGAACCCAGGTTCGAAATTTCCCCAAGACACCTGACGAAGGCTGGAGGGTATATCAGCCGAAACGTTGTGTTAACAACAAACAAGATGAGGACGAATATCCGTCAAATGTAGATAATGTAAATAATGTAAGACGAATTATATGTGCGTTACGAGAATCTGCCCAATATTGTTACGACAGTGGATCTGATGGAACATATAACAAACGAAGAGTAAAAAAATTAAAAGCTATATTAAAAAACTGCATAAAAAGAACAGTTAAATGAATCGGCGAACTTTGAGGGGCTCGTAAGCCATTTCATCCTTTCATTGTAAATATTTCATTTCATATTCATCATTCGTTATATGTACCCCACGTTTTGTGTTGTCTGTCCTTCTAATGTCCATTCTATGTTGGGGCTTTATACCCAAATAAAGATAGTAGTTGTCCATCGAAATTGAAAGTTGCGTTGGTGATTTTGGTTGGAGGAGATCGTTGCGTGCGGTGAGTTGAATTATTTGTGCATTGTCGAAAATTGTTAAAGGATATTGTTATTTGTTATTGTTGGACGATTTTTTTTTAATTATTGTACTACCCATTGTTGGGTATGGAAACAGCCAGCTATCTGTCGACGCAATGCAGATGACTGAAATTAAAATTGATATTAACAAAGTAATGAAACATAAGAAATTAATTGTGAAGGAGGCAGATTGCCATCGGGTGACACTGCCGAAAGAAGACACGCAACGAGCGGAGAAGAAAATAATAGTGTACAGGACACTAAACGTTGAAACAAAGAAAATAGAGGTAGCAGCAACAGAAGAAATAGAAGAATGTCTGACCCAAGTGAAGGAGAGGACAACCTTCTAGGCAAGAGGGAGCAAATACGGCACAGTGGAAGTGCGATTTAAAAGCGAAGAAGAAGCGAAAAAGCACTCCACTGTGACCTTGAGAACAGCAAGGTGGGCACACTTGCCAACCTACTGTGGAAGACGTGCTGCAAGGATAAGAATAGGCACAGTGCCCCCAGAGATGAATGAGGAATGGCTGTTGGCAGCTATTATTTTCAATTGTAAAGACGAGGTGGAGGTCATAAGAGTCGAGAGGTCCAGAGAAATCAACTGGTGGAGTTTTGGATTAGAAGTTCTAATCCATGTGACCCTACCATATTTACACAACATTGCAGGAAATTGCGAAGAAGCCACCCACAGCAAGAAGAAACATAGACGTTAAAAGCTTGTTAACCAAAGAAAAAGTAGAGGAAAAAGAAGAAGAAAAAGGAAAACAGAAAATGGACTTTGCCGTGGTAGCAGAAGCAAAGCCGAAAAAAAATAAACATGGAAAACTTTCAGAAACATAAGATATGTTAGCAAGGGAGGGAAACGAAACAAGATTATTACCTCCAAAACAGATGTTAGAAAATGTGGAAAAAAGAAACAATTGTTTACAAGACGTACAAGGTAAAGGAGAAGAGGATTGAATATGTAGTGGAAAATAAGATTGAAAAGTGCCTAAAACCAATTTGGCACAAAATTCAATATCTGACCAGAGGCAAAAAGTACGCAACAATAGAAGTCAGAATGGAGTCGGAAGAAGAAACGAGACTCCATTCTATAAGTCCGTTGACAACGGACTTATATATATATGGGTATATATATCTGCCCATATATATGGGTAGGAGGACGTCGAGAATTAATATTAGAGGGATTCCCCTGAGATGGACCCTGAATGGCTGGTCTCAGCCGTGATAAACGGTTTAGAGGAGAAAATAAATGTCTTAGAGGCGGAAGTGCTGGAGCCTCGTAACTGGCACGGCCAAGATATAAAAATTTGGTCAGCCAAGCGGAACAAGCCACACTGGATGAAATTACCGAAACCATCGTGGTTGGTGAGACCCGAATGGCTGTTATGGTGGAAGGGCATCAGCCACGATGCTTCCAGTGTAGCAAAAAAGGCCACCTCAGGGTGGACTGCAAAAAAGAAGAGGAAAAAAATAAGAAAGAAGAGATGGCGAAGGAGACAGTGGAGGGCGAACCCGCGGTGGCAGCTCAACTGACTCCGGTACCAGAAAGAGCGGATAGATGGAAGATAAATATAACTAAAAGAAAGCATAAAACAAATACAGTTGAAAAGGAAAAAGAAAATATAGAACACAAAAAAGTTAAAAAACATGAAACAAAAAAGCAAAAGCGGCAAAGTGTTACATGCCAGTTCGCAATTCAAATACACTTTTGATAAACAGAATTGCGGCTGAACACAGTGAAAAAATCACAAGCGAACAATTCAATTTCCAATGAATCGAAATATATAAAGTTGAGGTTAAAACCTACAATATTCTTTCAAATGACTTTCGTAATGATGTAGGCCCTCTAAGATGGGACCTGTCTGAAAAGATATTTGAGGGCCTCATCAACATGACTCCACGAGCTCGAGAAAAACATAAAGAGGCGGGTCCCCCCCCCCCGCCTCCCGACACCAAGTAAGTGTAATTAATTTTTCATTATGTCTGTTTACGTAGGTTGTATAAATGTGCGTGGCCTGGCGTCGAGCTGGAAGCAGGGACATTTCCTAAATGACGTCAGGTCACAAAGCCTAGATGTTATTGTTGCTACTGAAACTCGGTTAAAAGGACCAAGAGATCTGCTCCTGTTCCTGAATGGCTACGAGAAATTCCTTTCTCCAGGCCCATCAGGAGGTGGGGGTGGGGTGTTGGTCCTCCTTAAAAAGAACCGAGTTTAAGAGAAAAAGGGGTTTTTTTTTCAGATCCAGAAGGTAGGCTGGTCGTCTTAGATTTGACATTCAGCTGTGGTAAGGAAATCAGGTTGGTGGCTGTTTACGTACCCAATTCGAGGCAAACGATTAATTTCGAAATTTGGAAAAGTTCTTAAGTACGTCACGTTCCTTAGTTGTGTTAGGTGACTTTGACACTATTCTCGATGCGCGGGTGGATAGTATCGGCTCGGATTCTGATGGGAAACCAAACTGTGGCTTCCGGGATCTACTAAGTCGCTTTCAGCTGGTAGATCCCTACAGACTATAATTCCCTAACGTTCCACAGTGGACGTGGTCAAATAGCGCCGGGTCTTCGACGTCATACATAGATATGATCCTTATTAGAAAAATAAACAAGAAAATAGTTACGTGTCCACAATTTTACGTGGTCAGTTACAGCGATCATAAAATGGTCACATGTAAACTACATAGGTTATGTAGCAAGGGCTCCGGCTACTGGAAACTCAATAAGACCCTTTTGACGATTGAGGAGTACAGGAGCTGGATTAAGTTACTAATTCAGAGGGCATTAACCGGTTCCATCGTTAACAGCAGATGGTGGTGCGCCCTCAAAAGAACCATTAAATTTGAGTCGATTAGATTTAGTGCAGGTTTAGTGGCTAGAGGGCGTAGTAAAGAGATTGGATTAGTTAAGGCTCTAGAGGAAGCCATAAGGTCTGGCGACGCATCTCAGGTGAGGGTGAAGAAACCGGAACTTAACCAGCACCTCGAAGCCAAGCACATGGGATGTATCGTCAGAGCTAGACTTCGCGCAGTGGGGAGCGAGGGGATCAAGGCCGCTGGATGGGTACGTGTTGTGGAAGCCCGACGTGGAAACGGTTCCATAATTCGATCTGTAGTGAACTCGCAAGGCGATGCGGTGCACGAACCCGAGATGTGTTGGACCTTTCAGGGGCACTTCGCCGAGCTGTTCGGGGGGAGCGATGGACCGGCCGATAGGGAGGGCTTTCGGACTTCTTCGCCGGGCTGCCGCGCCTCTCGGGGTAGGATACGGAGCGCTGTGAAGAGTCGACCACGCCTGAGAAGGTGATCGATGCGACTGCTGACTGCGGCAGTGGTAAGGCACCGGGACTCGATGGTCTACCCTACGTGCTATATAAAAGTATGCCAGACTTGTTCGGTCGCGTACTGGCCAGCGTCTACGCAAACTGGCAGCAGAACGGGAGGATTCCCAGATCTGTGCGCCGAGGAGTGGTGACGCTGATCAGGAAGGACTCGGACAAGGGGAATAACGTAGATAATTTCAGGCCCATCACCCTACTGAACGCAGAGGTGAAGATTTTGGCCAAGGTGTTAGAGAAAAGATTGAGGCGGGTCGCGGAGAAGTACAAACTTGTACGGTCGGAGAAGTACAAACTTGATTGGAGAAGTACAAACTTGTACGGTCCTCGGCAGAACCATCCAGGACAATCTTCATCTTATACGTTACACCGTAGAGGGCTATGGTAATAGAACTGGCAAAGGTGGGGCACTGGTCAATTTAGACTACGCTAAAGCTTTTGATAGAGTGGGCCGTCGTTACCTGGTGACTGTTCTCGCGCAGACGGACTAGGTCTCGGTTTTCTCAGCTGGATCATACAGACACGATCGTTCGGGTGAACAGTTTCCTTTCGAAGCATTTCGCATCAAACGGTCGGTTCACCAAGGGTGTCCGCTCTCCCTACTTTTGTACGTAATGGCCCTGGACCCATTGCTGAGAAAGCTGAGTGGCATCCCAACGAATCCAGGAGGTGGAGGATCTGTTACAGCGTACGCGGACGACATCACCATCATCGTGACCGAGATGGAACACCTGCAGCAAGTAGGTGAAACAATTAAAGTTTACGAGACGGTAGCAGGAGCAAAAATTAACGGGGAAAAATCAGTCGGCTTGCAACTCGGTACGTGGAGGGACAAGTCGATGTCTTCGAATAGCGTCGTAGGTAGCTGGACGGAGGGCCCGGTTAAACTGCTAGGAATCTGGATAGGTCCAGATCTCCATATAGAAAAGAACTGGTCAGAGGTGTCGGGCAAGATGAGCCACATAGTCAGGACCTGGTCTGGGCGGTGGCTATCCTTCAAAGAGAGGGCGGAGGTGGCCAATGTGTTTATCACATCGGTCATCATTTACCGCCTGACCGTCGTGCCCTGTCCGGATTCGTGGTAAAGCAAGTTGGAGAGGCAAATCTTTCGCTTTTTTGTGGAAGGGCTCCATTCCTCTTGTAAGACGTTCTTTTTGTTGCCAGAAGTCGTTAAAAGATGGGTTGGGGATGCCTTGGTTAATGATGCGCAGACATGCGTTGAGGTTGAGGCATCTCTGGCTCTACTTGGATGGTGAACGGGTGTGGTCTCCGCTCGCTAGACGGATGTTCCGCGACTTTACCGGTTTGGGGGATAATGAAAACTGGTTCCGTCGCAGAACGAGGTCGGTTACTTGGTACACGGTGTGTCGCAAGGCACTGTTCCAGTTCCGCAGCACGGGCAATGCCAGTGGTTTCGGTACCACTGCAGCGTTGGTAGAGGCTGAAAATGACGATGACTTGGGAAGGACCCTGAGTCTGTTCCAGAGATAAACTCACCAGACACGGCCATCCTGGGCCATCGGCCTGCCTAAAATGTGAGCAGGACGTGGAAACCATCCTGCACGCTATTGTGGAGTGTCCGGGCATTTCGGAAGTGTGGGTTTACGCAGAACAACTGTTGTCATATGTGAGAAGAGTACAGCTATCAGCTGAATCGATTCTAAAAATCAACCCACCGGATTTCCTCAAGGATGAAGGTAAGAATTGTTTTCTCATAGTAGTAGCAATTGCGAAAGAGGTGATTTGGAAGTCGAGAATGAAAGATTTTGTGACAGACTGCTTCATATCTGGCCTTGACTTGGTAAATGTTTTTACGTTTCACCTGAAAAGAAAGGTGGGGATGGAGTGTGTTTCAAAAACGATGGACGTGTGTTGCACGCATGTTGGGAGTGAAAGGCCCTGCGTGAGCATGTCATAACGGAAATGTAAGGTGTCGGTTAAAAGGGCAGGGCTCGTGGGGTCGGAGCAAATCTGTCTTCTTTTAACCTCATATTGTCCTCATTGTCTGTTAATGCTTTTTGTGCCCCATTCGATGTTATCATGTTTTCAAAATTTTAACTCATTCAATGCATGTGATCCCCAGATCATATTGTACTGCCCCCTCTGTGTTCGTCCCTTATGGACAATAATAAAATCTAACGAAGATAAAAGGTGTGATTAGAGTAAGATTGGAACCAGAATTGTTTGAACCAGTGAGAAAGCAGTGTTGTTGAAAACAGAGAAGATACAAAAAATATGTGGAGCGTTCCCGGAATTAATTAACCATACGGATATATATGTTCGATATGAGAATCTACCCAGTGTGATTGTGAGAGAGGATCTGCTTGAACATATAACAGATGAATGATAAAAAAAAAAGGTAAGAGACTGTATAAAAGAACAGTAAAATGGAACTGCGATCTTTGTTGGGCTCGTAAGTCATTTCATCCTTTCATTATAAATATTCCATAACATATTCATTATTCGTTATATGTACCCTACGTTTTGTGTTGTCTGTCCTTGTAATGTTCATTCTATGTTGGGGCTTTATGCCTAAATAAAGATAGTGGTAGTAGACGAGTGGTGAGTTGTGAAAATTGATTTTTGAAACTGTTATTGAAATTGTTGCTGTTGTCGTTGGATTTATTGATCGAACTATTGTTGAATTTGTTTTTTCTACCCATTGTTGGGCATGGAAGCTAGCAGCTATGTTGTGGTGGCGGGCTTTTGCCCGCCACCCAACATGTTGCAGCTAAGGCAAGTTGAGACGGAAGGAAGAGTTTTTAAGGAATACAACTGACTAATTGTGAAGGAGGGAGATTGCCTCCGCTTAACACCACCAGCCGACGTGTTACAAAGAGCGGAGGAAAAAAAGAATAGTTTACCGAACATTCAACACGGAAACCAAAAAGATTGAAGTAGCGGAAATCGAAGAAATTGAGGAATGTTTACAAGAGATTAAAGCAGTAACATTTTGCTCGAGAGGAAGGAAGTATGGCACAGTGGAGGTGCGCTTCGTTAACGAGGAGGAGGCAAAAAGGCACTCCACGAGGCCTTTGAGATCAACAAAGTGGGCACTCTTACCGACCTACTGCGGGAGACGTGCCGTCAGAGTTAGGATAGGGAGAGTTAGGATAAGATGGCGGAGGAGTTGGTGCTCCCCGATGGAACCCGACTGAGAGTCGTGGTAGAGGGGAGACCGCCAATATGCTACAACTGCAGAGGTAGGGGACACATGCAAGCAAGATGTCCCCAGAAACAAGGGCAGATGGAGGTGGTAGAAGCGAAGAGGGAAAAGGAGAAGGAAGCTGCGGTAGACAGGAAAAGAACGAGAATGAAGTCTCCACCAAAGAGTCCCAAGAAAAGAAAAGCGGAGACAAAGAAACAAGATACTGTGGAAAAAGATAGTATGGAGATTGGAACGTAGGAACCAGAGCCAACAACAAACAGGAGGAAAAAACCGAAGAGCAAAGAGCGAGAGAGAAGAAGCTTGACGAGTGGAAGGAGAAAGTAAGGAGGAGGGAGGAATGTGTAGCACAAACAGGGCAGATTGCTGGACGAAATATAAGAACAATGTCAAGATACAATCAGGATATTGAGATCGAAAAGAGATTAGCAAAAATGAAAAATCTAATAAGAGTCAAACTGAATTACGAGATGTTCCAACCCGATGAAAGAGCGATATTATTGGAGGAAGATAGAAAGGAATGACTGATGGGTTATTTGGAACCAGAATCAGACCTACCGGGATATATCCGTATATATATAAGATAAGATGTGTGTGTGTGTGTGTGTGTGTGTGTATGTGTGTGTGTGTGTGTGTGTGTGTGTGTGTGTGTGTGTGTGTGTGTGTGTGTGTGTGTGTGTACGTGAATGTACTTTATGCACGTCCACAAATTAGCATGCATGTCGCTCCAATTTTAGGAGGAGATTCGTCATGACCCTATCTGCATTTTCGTCAACTTTTTCTCTCAGAGGCACCCGCGTATAGCTGTAAAAATCGATAAACTTTGTTGACATGGCGAAGTCAAATCTGTGCGTACGCGCGTGAAGGAGAGAGAGAGAGAGAGAGAGAGAGAGAGAGAGAGAGAGAGAGAGAGAAAGAAATAGTGTGTTTGTGACAGGGGGAGCTACAGAGTGTTTGCTAGCGTCTAACAAAAAATGGAAACAAAAAGTGGGAAAGGGAGACAGAAAGCGTCTAAGGAAAGAAAATTTCTCTAACCAAGACAGAGTTTGTTTGCCAGCGTCTAACAAAAAAAAAGGAACGAAAAAGTGGAAGAGGGAGACAGAAAGCGTCTAACGAAAGAAAATGTAGGTAAGGAAGACAGAGTAAGTGTAAAATGTAAAATGATTTTTTTTCTTAACATGAGATATAGTTTCAAGTATAGGATGTTTTTGAAAGACACTATATTCTATAATGAGATTATATACACTTTATCACACAATAATTAAAATATATTTATTTTAAATCATTTATTTATTTTAAATCGTTCATCTTTCTCCCCCTCTCACTCTCACACACACGCACATATACTACTTTGGGAACGAAAGAGTTTTGTTCATATTTCACAACAACTATGAAACAAAAAGGTATGTAACAATTTGTCAGTTACCCTCCCCCAACCTGTTTTTCGGACCACAAAAAGGGTTTGGTAATTTTTCAGATTAACACCCGTACGATTTCCACTAGGGTGTTACGGTTAGGGTTTTAGGCTTTAGGGTTAAGGTTAGTGTTAGTGTTAGTGTTAGGGCTAGGATTAGGGTTGGTGTTAGGGTTACGGTTTTAGGGTCAGGGTTGGGGTTAGGGTTAGGGTTAGAGTTAATCTAGAAGGGACAGGCCCCTTATTTTTTGGTTAAGGCTGTTGGTAAGTTTTCCTAAGTTACTCCAATCCAGATCCCCAGTGCAAACCTTCAGATCAACCTTCTCCTATGCAGATCTAATGCAACTTTAAAAAAAAACAGTCAATGAGTGGAAAAAACCAATAAACTGATTCCTTATTGGATTTCTCAATCCAGCAAACCATTTTCAGCCAAACCAATTTCAACGGATTTCACTCAAATCTGATGTCGATGTTACTTATTTTGGTTTGAAATAAAGCACTTGATCGCTTAATAATCCAGCTTAATCCCGGGCAGCGCCGGGCTATACTGCTAGTATACAATATGACAGTTTACCCATTGTGATGGAATTAGAGAACCTCAAGGAATACATAACAGACAAAAGAGACTGATAATTAATATGTATAATTAGAACAGTAAAATGAAACTGCGAACTTCAGTGGGGGAGGGCTCGTAAGTCATTACATCCTTTCATTGTTAAATATTTCATTTCGTAATTCATCATTGGTTTTATGTACCTCACATTTTGTGTTGTCTATACTTGTAATGTCCCCTCTTTTTAAGGCTATATGCCGCAATAATGAAATCAGTTGAGTAGATGTCATCCGAACGTGCGATATAACAAAAACTAACCATCTCAATTTGATGACAGTCATGGCAAAATTAAATCTCACAGAAACTAAAAGTGTTTGGAAGTCAAATGGTTGACCAGTGGTTTCAACAGTATTTTAATAATGAAACAACTAGCACCAATAGAGGTCTTTGACATAACTGTGATCTCCAAGACAAGGAGCATCATATTTTGGGTGGTGAGTCTTGTGTGGCTGCAATATTTTGGATGGTTTAGTTTACGAAAGTAGCATTATCATTGCTGTAAACTTGAGCAAATTTTTCAGTTGCTCGGTTGAATAATTTAGAACTGACTATGTTTACTGATTCGTAGCAATCTTTCTCTCTGTCTAGTATGTCCACTAGCTTTCTGTTCATGGTGACATTGTTCAGACATACACTTTACTTTTTCGGTTGCAGAGATATGTTGGATCATATTGTAAAAAGGATTAAAATAAATGCGAGAAATGAACGAATTTATCTGACAACCCACTATTTTAGGAACTGCATCTACAATTATTCACACATACACAACCATCTTGTTAACGAAAATTCCAGATCTCTTTTGGAATGAAAATCTTGTTAAAGCCTGTCTGTTAACATGGAATACTTTAAGTTGTAGTTTTATCTTAACTTTATTGTGACTTTTATCCAACAAACATTTCCGTAATCTTTTATGCATTTATTATTTTTTATTTATTTTGTTCACTACCTTAGATAATAAAAATTAAGTAATTTTTTAACTTTTTAATTAATTATAAATCCCATCACACAATTCAATTCCTTTGATGAAGCTAGTTTTAAAACATCTTAGCAGGGTTTTTTTTTAATACAGTTGCTTATTGTAATCTTGTAGTTATTGTCATTACGGTTTTGAACATTGGCATTGAACATATTCAACAATTAAAGATGTCGGCCAAATTACCCAATTTCCAAAAATTCTCTTAATAGCTTCTTTAGTTTCAAAATCCGTTTTGAATGTTTTTCTATGGACAGTCAGCAAACCTCCGAGTACAGAATTAAATCTCAGTGTTTTGACATCCATTTCTTTTATATAGTCCACAGTCTCATCTAGAACCGAAATCTCAATTCTTTCTAAATGCCCAGAAAAGGTTTGGAAAATATCTTGTGATGTGTTTTCTTTTAATTCCATGCAAAATAGAAATGAGTGGATTGTTTCATTTTAATTAATCTGATACAGGTAACAGGTTGTGTTTTTGATAAATGTTGAATATAAATAAATTCTTCCTATTTTCGGAAATACAATTCTTTATGTCAATTTTTACAAAATGTATTACTAGGAAAAAGAATCTTCGAAATCATTTACTGAGCAGTATTACCGAAAACATTTTCACAATCAGACTAACTGTACGCTGACTTATTTTTTCAGCTATTGTATGTTTATTTATCTGTTAAGCAATCAGTTGGGGTACTTGTTGTAAAATGCAGTATGCATCTTATCTGAGACTGACATTTGTTTTTGGAAATATGATCTTTTGCATCTCTACTCTTCATTCTTGCTTGTCAGATGTACAGGTTTTGACTGTGTAAGTTGCATAGGACCATATTGGAATTTGAAGATTCACCAGGGTTCAAGCACATAGGCCAAGATAATTTTCACCTATGATCCATGAAAAACCGAGGCTCATGTGAATATCAACATATTGTCAATGAACATTTTTTAAAACATGCCTGGAACTTTTGGAAATTAGATTTTGGAAGTTTGCTATTGATTTAGAATTTAACAAATCTTCAGCATTCTGTTCTAATGACATTCTGGTCTACTGATGTCACTTTGAAACAATATAAAACAAGACAAACACGACAAAAATTATTCGTAACACTTGGCATAAACGTTACAAATATATGCAATCGTCCTCGAATCGACCCGTCAGACTTATTATCCTCCCACACCATGCCTATATGCTGCGTCATGTCATTCAGGACCCACTGCTGTAACACATCACAATCTACGTATAAATATGAATGCACTAACCCCACCCATTATAAATAAAGCGTAAGAAGGAGGGAAAATGTTTCACAAGTATTTATAGAATTCGTAAACTTCGGGTAAAAAGCCATTAATTCAGAATAGAAAACGACGTTCACAATTGTATTTGTATGATTCTTCAAGGTAGGCGCAGGAGTGGCTGTGTGGTAAGACACTTGCATCTCAACCACATGGTTCCGAGTTCAGTCCCACTGCGTGGCACCTTGGGCAAATATCTCCTACTATAACCTCGAGTCAACAAAGCCTTGTGAATGTGGACGGAAACTGAAAAAATCCCGTCGTATATGTGTGTGTCTGTGTTTGTCCCCCTCCCACCATCGCTTGATAACCGATTTTTGTGTGTTTACGTCCCCTGACTCAGCGGTTCGGCAAAGAGGTCGATAGAATAAGTACTAGGCTTACAAATAAGTCCTAGGGTCGATTTCCTCGACTAAAGGCGGTGCTCCAGCATGGTCGCAGTCAAATTACTGAAACGAGTAAAAGAACAAAAGAATATGTCTATAACTACAATAATGATTTCAAACTTCAGCACAAAGTTAGCTATCAATAAACGGGTATTCATTGACTGGTGTCTATGTTATCTATTGCCAAGTAAAAAGCAAAGTTGACTCACAAGTTTTGTGAGCGTAGGATTTAACTAAACACAGTTAACCTCGTGCGCTACCTCCAACTCACTAATACCAGCTGTACTAAGAGATTTAATCATTTCTGTGGTAATTTATGAAATTATGGTACTCATACCTTTTTCGCATTCTTTATTAATAAATGCATCTCTGCATACAGTATCATAGTAGAAACAAAATGCCATAAGTTTATTATCTCCCATTAAGATAGCAATGATTTTTTTCAACTGTCCATGGTGAAATAAGAATTTGGTCCTAGTCCCTACTGTTTACTTAATCTATGAAATCCCAAACACTGATATTTGTCACTGCAATGAATATTGTTCTTTGAACTTGTCACTTTTGCTTCGTGACAAACACAATTATTCAATCCAGCAATCTATCTAAAACTTGCCCTTCTCTGTTCGAATATTATCCTTCTTCCGAACTCGGCACCAACCAATACAGAGGTTGAGAAAACCTACTTACGTTACCACTTTATTCCAGGTCGGGTATTTCAACTGGACATCAACCTTCAATGTTTTAGGAGTTATTTTATCTGTCTCTACCACACGTTCGACCACCATTAACACGCATATCAGAGACATGCACTCTTCCACTGCGAAAGAAAAGAATAAATCTTCAAAGATTACTTAAAATTGATATTGAATATTTGTAACTAGTATTTTTCCCTGGCATAATATTTGTAATTTCATTTATGATGTATTTGCATTTTAATTTTCATAATTTGGTAATTTCTACGTAAAATACTATTTTGAATAATAATGATTAAATCAGTAAGATTAAAAATCACTAAATTTTGTTACTAGGAAATTATTTTTTCCAAAGATTTATATTTTCTTTCCAAACATGCTCAATAAATTACTGCTTTCATCTAAAATTGAAGCAATAATTTTGGTACTTGTCGTTTTAGTCAAATCTAAACATAACAATCACTTTTAAATTTTGATGTTTTCCTATTGATGAAAATATTGGCTTTTAGAATCTGTATTTAATGTAAAATCCTTGCAGATTAATAAGATATGCTTACTGTTGTTTATCAAATGTTTTAACACAGTTCGTATAAGCAACTAATTTAATATTTTTCACAAAAAAGGCAAACAGTTACTAAGTTGCATCATTCATAAAATTAAAAAAATACTTAACAAAAAGTATTTTGCAAGTATTTTTAATGCAACTAACTCTTAAAAGAGTAAGGTCAGAAGAACCGAGATAAAACATCCATCATAGATAAAGAATTCTGAGTTTGTACAATGTGATATTGAGATATTGTGCATTGAAAAAATATTGAAGCATTATTTTATACTTTTACTAGCTGTTTTTCCCGGTTTCACTCGGGCAGTGTGGTGTATTTGGTTAAAGGCTATTTCCTATGTATATTTTGAATAATAAAAAGAACTAAAAATAAAAAGAACAAAAATTCCAAAAACAAAAAGAACAACCCAAAAACAATACGATGCTAAGGATTTTGCGGGTCGATATTGTAAAACTAACTTCACGTGTGTACCCATAGCCCCATGTAGTCACGGAACTTTATTTGTGGTATAACCTCGCCTTAAAAGAAAAATATATGGTAGTGCGGTTGTTGTATTGGCGACACAAGAATGTTAATCGAAACTGTTCAAGATCAATCATAGGTTGGACGTTCATGTACACTGATGAGAATTGTGAATTTCAATTATTGAAAACGCGTTCCTGGATGGATACAATTGTGCAGAGTCCGTTTGTCTCAATATGGAAAAGCTGTTTGAATGTCGACGTTTGAAGACATTTGTAATTGAACTTAAAAAAAAAAACGTAGTAATTAGAAAGAGCGTAAGCTATAGCTTTTTTTTTTTTTTTTAATGCACCAAAAATTGAAATTATCTTTTTTCTGTGCCTCCGATTAAAATTTTCGAAAAACAAACCCAACCACATTACTTGGAAAAAAATAATCTTTATTGTGCTGGTTTTTCGTAAAATTTCGCGCATGGGAAAGGCAACAAAATCGCCCCTCCCCACTTTGAATGGGATATTCCTATCTTAAAAAGTAATAATCGATTATCTCGGTAACCATGGGAGTTGGAGGGCAATAAAAATCTCCTGAACATGAGCGGACCATGCTGCCGCTCTGTGCTGAATTTCACGCGATTCCACTGCACCGTTCTCGAGTCAATCTGCCGACACTCAATCAATTAATCAATCAATCATTCAAGCAATCAAGAACACTGCAATTTATAGTATAGACAAGAGAGAGGGCAAGGATGAAACTGAGAGTGAAACGAGAAAACTAATGCGATTTAGATTATCAAGGCAGAAACACCTCTACATGAATAATTAAAGTATTGCAAAATGTCGAATCCAAGAGCAATAAAGTAACACAGCATGATGGATGCACTGTATTCCAAAACGTTCAAAAGTATCCTGCGAAATCTTTGGAACAACGATTTTTATAGCGTAAATTTACGAGATAATTATTAGGGAATTCAATAGTTGGATTAAATTTCAAATCAAAGGTAGAATGGTATAATTAAAAATTTAGTACAGCATATTTAAATTTGTGATGTAAATCGATTCTCTGCTGGTTGGAAACTGCAATTCTATTGCTACATCGGAAGTACACCGAAAATATTGAAATCAATGTTGTTGAACTCAGAGCTTCCCATAGGATCGTTCTTTTGTTAACTTCTGCGCAATAGTGGCTTTCATGCAGAAATATTTCACATACTTTGTGAACGAGATATAAATCAAGATATAGGTTGAGAACAATTAACTTCTTAATAACATATAATAGCTTTTGTGAAGAACTACGTGATGATTATGATATCTGTCAAAATTTGTGCCGTTTTATATTTAAGTGTGTGCTGTCAATTCCTACCGCAAAAGATTTTTCTGGGACTATCTCTTATATTAACCTATAAAATTATAGATATCAGTAGACTGTTATTTATCTGTTTCCATAACAACCTATACATTTGTTGCCTTTTGAGCTCATCACGTGTTAAAACTTTCTTTTTCTAATTTTCATACAAAACATACCTTAGAGTTAGCTTGTTAAAATATATATATTCGTGACAGAGGCAGCATTAGTATCAAGAGTAAATATTTATTCCCACTCAAATGTGGATGTTCTGTTAGGACAAACTTTACTGCGGTATTTATCATGACAGAAACTCTGATAGGCTTGTTTGTTTATATCACGCTTGTTTGTTTATATCACTAGTGGAGAGATAACTTCCCATCAACTCTAGCGCCGAGACCACTAGATCACGTGATTTTGATCATTCTTGATCTCCTTGGTAATAGACACTCGGCCGCTAGAGATAGCGGTGACTTATCTCTCCGTTAGCGATATATAGAAAATCAGTACCAGAATAGGCACTAGTGTTGCGATTAGCCAGTTAGCTTGATAAAAAATATATATATATTAGCGATACTCCGGCCGAGCATCTATGACCGAGGAGATCAAGAAAGATCGAAATCATGTGATCTGGCGGCCTCGGCGCTGCAGTTGGTTGGAATCTGTCGATATAAACAAACAAGCGTTCATTCTGCACTAAAATCCTATATGAAAGTTTCTCTCATGGTAAATGACGCAATAAATTTTGTTCTAACAGAACATCCGCGTTTAAGTGGAAATAAATATTCCTTAGAATGTTTCATTCAGAAAATATACTTATTTTAGGCATGTTCTAATATATTAATCTCTATAGTCACGTACACTACATTAATCAGTTTCTTCTCATCGTTCCGAGCACAAGAATTGGGGAAGTTATCTCTTTTACCTACAAGTAGAGTCGTTTCTTTTCAGGAAACGCATTGAGTTATAAACTTATTAATTCCATGGTATCTGAAATACGATTATAATTACGTCTTCCACTTTGAAACACTGTGGTGTTGTTGATTTGAATGAAATGGTTCACTAAGATGCGATACATTTCTAGAATATTTCGATATAACGAAAATATATCCCGACTTCACCCTGATACTTTATAAGCTATGATATTTGTGTCTTCCTGTACACTATTTACTGTGTAACTGAAATGATTATAATTTGAAAGTAGTCAGTGTAAAAAACAAAAATAATTTTAAAGACTTTATAGAATATAATTTTATTTTAAAAAATATTCTGACTATTGGTAATGGAAAATATATAATCATTCATTCGACTTGTTGTCGTTACTATTTTAAACACACTAGATACTCATTTCTTGCAATGTATTAAACCAGCAACCTCTGCTGTTTTTGCTGGAATGTACGCGGAAACCATTATCTATCTTTTCCCACTTCATATTCACAAACTCTCTCTCTCTCTCTCTCTCTCTCTCTCTCTCTCTCTCTCTCTCTCTCTCTCTCTCTCTCTCTCTCTCTGACTCACATACATACATACATACATGGTGGTTGTCTACTCCTTAAACAGAGTTTGACCACCTCCTGCACCTACACCTTAGCCCTTTCATGGCGTCTGATGTGGCTTTTTAAACCAGACAGTGTTTTGAAAAAACACCCACACAGATTGCACCTCTGATTTGCACTACCAATACCTGCAAGTAAGTTCTGCTCATTGTGGATCCTAACATGTCTTTTAAGACCCCCATTGGATTTGCAAACCCTCTGGCACACACCACATTTAAACGTGTGCACAGACATATAATCAGAATAGCTGGATGAGGTTTGTTTTCCATGGGTTCGCAGGTGAGATTTGAGGCCAGCCAAGGACAGACATGGTCTGTCACAGACTGTGCACACAAAAAGGTCCTTGTCATTCACCTTCTCAGTCTTTACATTTTTCTTTAAATGTCTCTTGAGCCCTGCTTGCATCATCCTGGCCTCTTCAAATGCTTTCACTCCACTCCACACCCTTGTTCGCCATCCAACTCGATCTGAGTTGTATTCAACATACATACATACATACATACATATGTATGTGTAGTAACGCCTGCGCATGCGTAGAATTAATAAAGCAAGCGTTTCCCGCTCAATTCATTCTTTTTCTCGCTGGCCAGCGATTGAGCATGGACGTGTGTTTAAAAGCTGTCCCTACATCTTTCGGTCTTATACTCGACAGCTCGTTATTCTCACCTCTAAAGATGTATAACTAAAAGATTTGTATGTTTACCACCTAAATAAATGTTGTTTAAGTTGTTTAGTCTGGAGTTCAGCGTTCCGTCAATTTCTTTAATTTTATAGTAGAAAGTCAGGTATACAATCTAAAGATGTATAACCCACTTTCTACTAAAGTGGTGACCCCCGACGAAGAAAAAACGCAGCATGAACTACGGATTACCAACTTATAACTGGTGAACCTCGACTAAAGAACAAATACGGCCATGGAGACTGACTCATTACCAACATCTCCAAACATAGTCAACACGACTCAACAAGCGCGGTTTTTTTTCTCGCCTCTGTTGGAGTGGATATTTTCCACTCACGATAAACAGACAGGAATTGCAGCCTGCGACTTTCCAATTGTGTACTCAAAAAAAAACTTGGTATAAAACTCTCGTGTACTGACTTTTTAACTGCTGTGATATCTCACACACATATTAGACAGCCTGTTTTTTATTATGTTTTTACATGTCGCATTTCACACTTTCACATTACACATACATCTTTTATGTCACACAATAACTCTTGTTATTCATTTCGCACGGTCGTTCTTTCATCTTGGGTTAAGAAAATTTTTCTTCGAGGTTTTCGCTAATGGTCGTACAGAAATTGTGTCTGTCGATCGTTCTGTAAAAGCGTACCTCTTCAAACACTCATCACCAAACAGCCTTTTCGCCACCAGCGTCGTGCGCCAACCAAGATTACCACCGTGACGACAACAATTACTACTATCAATTACAAGCTTTCCCCCCGACGTCGCCAAGTTTCAACTGAATCATTACCACTGTCAACATCATTACCACCACACATACAGAACACAGCTATAGCAGTTCCTGCGCCGACGTCTTCATCAATGTACTCTCGGTGTTTTGGGATTTTTTTCGCAGTCTATGTATTTCACAAGTGTACATTTCATTTCTTTGAATTTTCTTTGTGTGTGTTTGTACCACATCTTGTGAGTGGTTTTTCAGTGGCCATCCTGCCTCAGGCGTTCTAACAGATTTTATTTATCGTGCGTTTCCGCTCTGGCGAGGGAGCTCTGTAGTAACGCCTGCGTATGCGTAGAATTAATAAAGCAAGCGTTTCCCGTTCAATTCATTCTCTTTCTCGCTGGCCAGTGATTGAGCATGGACGTGTGTTTAAAAGCTGTCCCTACATCTTTCGGTCTTATACTCGACAGCTCGTTATTCTCACCTCTAAAGATATATAACTAAAAGATTTGTATGTTTACCACCTAAATAAATGTTGTTTAAGTTGTTTAGTCTGGAGTTCAGCGTTCCGTCAATTTCTTTAATTTTATAGTAGAAAGTCAGGTATACAATCTAAAGATGTATAACCCACTTTCTACTAAATATGTCTATGTCGTTTGTGTTTATAAGAAATACTTGTTTGTGATATAACCCTTTTAAAGTGTCAACAATTTTCCTGCATCACTGTACATTCGATTTCTGAAAATAGACAAATCAACAGCATTAACCCCCACCCCTCTACCACCAACAACATCACCACCACAACTACTATTACTGCTGCTACTATTACTATTATTACTACTACCATCGCCACTTCTATTATCTCCTAAAGCAAAAACGTCACAAAATAGACAACAAAAATATAAATAAATCTGCGCACACAAACCAATATAAATCAGGAATAATTTTTAAATTAAAAGCTAATAACTAGGTTATAGAAAGAATCTAGAAATCAATAAAAATAAATAATTTGGGGAAAATTCCACAAAAAAGAAAACAAAAATATGAAAAGTTATGAAACAACAAAGAGAAAAGTAAATGAAAACATAGAAAGCCATTATTGACATCTGCAGACAAACAATCCCATTAAGATATTCCCTATAACAGTTTTTTCTCTAGTTGTTTACATACAGCTCAACCAATCAGAACTACGACATAAATTCCTTGAATAAGATGACCCAAATAAAATTTGGGTCATGTGAGGTACAGTTTAATTTGACTAGCTACGAGGACGTCACTTTTATAGGAGGTGTATTGCCGGTACTGTTATGTTTCCCTCGGGTGACTCGCAGAGATAACACAACGAGTTATACAATTTAATTATTACATTTATTGTTCAATTACATACAAAGAACGCACTCACCCAATGTTCGTTATGAATAAACAAAAGTCATGTCCGCCATATATATATCAATGACATTTTACTACGACAGTCCCACAAGACAACAACAATGAAACAATAAACTCAGACGAACCACATCACACACGGAACGTCAGACGAATTACATATCTAACAGTCCATATAACACCTCCCCACAGAAATTGATGCTACACAAGAAGTATCAACAGCAAAGTCTCTCTTGGGTTTTACGGGTTCTCTTGGACCGTCTTGGGTTGTCTGGTCCATACTCTGGAACGGGTAACATGGTCTTGGGTCTGGTTTGTCTTTGTGTTAGTGGCACAGTTTCCGAGATCTCCATCGGGTGATCTGTTGCAAATTCAAATACAGTGTTTTCTGCATCACCAGGTTCATTGTCTTCCTCAGTTGTGTACCGCGGTCGCAGCTGTTCCCAGTGTCGTCTCCACATCGGGCCATGAGGTATGACCTTCACGTTAAAGCAGCGAGTACCCAATGACTTCTTAATGATTGCTGGTACCCATCGGGGATCTTTGTCTCGGCGAGGTCCATAGTATAGTGCATACACAGGATCTCCGGCCTTGTACTGCCTGGTAACTTTAGCGACATCAGCCGAGCTTGGAGTCACCTGAGACTTATGTGCTTCCTTAGACTGTTTGCCTTGAGCAATGTGTACTGGCGATGGCAGCAGAGAATCAATCCTTGTTCGTATCTGCCGGTGATTCAAAAGTTCACTTGGAGAGAATCCACAGGATGTCGGTGTTCTCCGGTACTGCATCAAGAATTCTTGAAGTGCTCGTGTCGGCGGAAGAGAAGACTTCCTCAGAGCTTGTTTGAAGGTCTGCACCAAACGTTCCGCTGCTCCGTTGGTAGCTGGGTGGTAAGGTGCCCCTGTCAGGTGTGTGATCCCGCGTTCTTTGCACCAGCTCTGGAACTCCTCAGACGTAAAAGTTGGTGCATTATCGGTGACCAGTGTGTGAGGAAATCCGAAGTGCGCAAAGTCTTCCTCAAGCAGATTTAAAGTGGCTTTGGAGGATGTGGAGGAAGTAGGATGAATGCATGGGTACTTGGAATAAGCATCTGTGATCACCAGCCAATCTCTACCCATAAAATTTATTGCATGGTCCAGATGTAAGCGGCTTCACGGCTTTTCTGGTAACATCCATGGGTGAACTGGAGGCTTAGATGGCTGCCTTTGATGTTCGTTACACGAATCACATCGTCGACTGGCTATCTCTATAGCAGCATCGATACCAGGCCAATAAACAGCAGTTCTTGCTAGTTGTTTCATGCGTTCCATGCCAAAATGTCCAAGATGCAGAAGATTGAGGATCTTTGGCTGCAAGCTATGTGGAATCACAACTCTAGATCCATGTATAGGGCATCCATGACAGATACTAAGTGAGTTTGATAACTTACGGAACTTGTTGACTTCGTCATTGATCTCCATGTTCTTTGGTGGCCAGCCTTCACGGACGTAGCGCATCACTGCAGATATCACTGGATCTTTCCCTGACTCTTGACGGAGGACGTTAGCATCCACAGGTTGGACTTGAATACTAAGAGCTTTGATGGCACACACCATGTCTATGTCTTCCCCATTTTCCTTTCTGTCAAAGTCGTTGTCATCACCGAATGGCAAGCGACTGAGGGCATCAGCATTGCCATGATCTGCTGATTTCCGATATTCAATGGTGTAGTCAAACTGGTTCAGCCACAGGGCCCATCGTGCTAGTCTGTTAGCAGCGAGAAGTGGCGTCCCTTTCCTCGGACTGAATAGTGATGTCAGTGGCTTGTGGTCAGTCACGAGTACGAATTTACGACCGTACAAATATTGGTAAAACTTCTGCAAGCCAAATATGATAGCTAGGGCTTCCTTTTGAATTTGACTGTAGTTACGCTGTGCAGAAGTGAGAGTCTTGGACATATTGGATATTGGGCGCTCGCTTCCATCAGGATAGCGGTGAAACAGGACTGCTCCAATACCAACGTTTGATGCGTCACAAGCCAATCCCAAAGTTTTGTTTGGATCGAAGTGTATCAGAACTTGACTTGATGAAAGTACATTTTTCAAGTGATCAAAAGCTGACTGTTCCTCATCTCCCCACTTCCAAATAGTTGACTTTTTCGTAAGGCAATAGAGTGGCTCTGCTATACTGGCTAAGTTTGGGATAAACTTTCCATAAAACTGAACTGAACCTAGGAAAGATTTCAAGCTTGATTCGTTCGTTGGAGATGGCATCTTTAAGACTGCTTCGACTTTGGATCCCTTAGTGATCCCTTCAGCCGACAAAATGTGTCCAAGGTATTCTACACTGGGTAGTGCAAACTGGCACTTTTCACGACGACATCTGAGTCCATTGTCGCTTAGACGTGTGAGCAGACACTTTAGGTTGTTTAAGTGACTGTTTGCATCTTTCCCACTGACGAGCATGTCATCCTGGAAGACGGCCACTCCAGGTAGATCATGGGTCAGGTTTTCCATGATCTCCTGAAAGTAAACAGGTGCTGACTTAATTCCGAAAGGGAGTCGTTGTTGCAGGAGTACTCCACGGTGAGTGCTGAGTGCGAGTCTGCGTTGACTTTCTGGAGCCAGTTTGATCTGATTATAGGCATCAGCAAGGTCTATCTTTGTATATCCGAATCCACCTCCGAGTTTCTGCATCAGTTCAGTAGGGAGTGGCATTGGATGACGGTGATCAGCAAGTTGGTCATTAATTCCCACAGAGTAGTCACCACAAATCCGTAGTTTGGGCTTCAGGTTGCTTGAAGTGTGTGCTTTACGAATCGGTACCACTGGCGTTCCATATTCGTTGAACTGGACTGGCTTCCAGATTCCCTTGGCGATGCCTTCTTCGTAACCTTTGGCCAGGTCATCGCGAAGAGCAAATGGGACCGGACGTGCCTTGTGAAAGACTGGTGTTGCGTCCGATTTGAACTTCACTTCCAGTTCAAAGTTCTTGAGACATCCCAATTCTTGCTTGAAAAGATCTGGAAATTCATCACACATGTTGTGACAATCTTGCTGCAGGGAAACATAGGGCTCGCTTGAGGTCTTTGGATACATCCCTTCTGCACCTTCCCTCTTAGCTTGGCTGTCTATGCTTTTCAAACCTAGAGCAGTGTCTACGGAAATTCCCAGAGTCTGGATAGCATTCCGACCCAGCAAATTAAGATCAGAGATCTTGGTGACTATGTAAGGTATAAGATCCTGCTTACCAGTTGTTGGATCCTTGGTTTGGCCCATGAAAGTTCCTAGAACAGGCAGGTTGTGCTTGCTGGCAGATTCATAGCGATGCTTGACATCTTGCAGCTTTGGTCTTCCAAGTTGTTTCCAGACTGACGAGGAAACAAAATTGCCTGTAGTAGCAGTGTCCAATTCCATTGTGAACAGTCTGTTCTGGATTGTTACTGGCACAATTAAACTATGAGTGTCTCGGGAAACTTCACCTAGGATCGCCTTGACTAGCTCAGCTTTTGTGATTCTTTTCACGGGAGTTTGTGAATGGCCATTGCGTTGCTGATGTTGTTTTTTCCTACACACCGCTTGCAAATGACCCTTTTTATCACAAAAATGACATTTGGTTTCCCTGAAAGGACAGTCTGTTGCTTTGTGGGCCTTTCCACATCGGTAGCATTTCTCCTGGTTTGTGGAATAAGACTGCTGATGTTTCTTTTGAGGACTCTTATTCCTGTTCTGCTGGACCTTGTACACCTGCTTGGTTTTGGAACCGTATACAGTTTCTTTTGCAACCTTTGCTGCGTCTTCAGTCTCAATGGCAACCTGGACAGCACGGGCAAAATCTAGTTCTGAGTCTTTTATCTTAAAACGCGCCTTCAGAACCGCTTCATTGTTAACCGAACATATGAATCTCTGTCTCAGAGCTTCATCCTGTGGGTTGGTGATCGCTGGAAAATCACAGGTAGCTGCATCCTGGCGTATACGTGCTGCCAGCTCCTGGAGAGTTTCGCCTGGCTTCCGCTGCATATCACTCCAAAACTTGAAACGCTCTCTCACAATGAAAAGTTTAGGGTCGAACTGTTCCTTCATGAAGTCAACGATTTCGTCCATTATCAAGTTGTTGATATCTTTAGGCGGATTTTGTTGGGTAGCCAGATTAGCAAGTTGTTTGTAAACAGTAGCAGTCTGATTGGTCAGGAACACTTGTGCCATGCGTTTATCAGGTACAGCATTAGCAGCCACAAACGTACGGAATCTTGACCAGTAATCAGGCCATAGTTCTGTCGCTGAATCAAATGCAGTAAATGGTGGAATCGACACTGTTGTTGAAGCAGCTGAAAAATAGCCACTAGAATCGCCTTCAACTTGTCGAGCACCAAACAGTTTTAACAGAGCGTCCATATCTCTCTGATGTTGTTGCATTTGCTTGTCCATTTGTTCCCTAAACAATTTAATAAGTTCTACTGTCTGTTTTTCAGCCATTGTTATTACGATGAATAATTTTACGGTAAAGTAAGCATGTATCCTATCGGCGACGCCAATAAACTCTGTTATGTTTCCCTCGGGTGACTCGCAGAGATAACACAACGAGTTATACAATTTAATTATTACATTTATTGTTCAATTACATACAAAGAACGCACTCACCCAATGTTCGTTATGAATAAACAAAAGTCATGTCCGCCATATATATATCAATGACATTTTACTACGACAGTCCCACAAGACAACAACAATGAAACAATGAACTAAGACGAACCACATGACACACGGAACGTCAGACGAATTACATATCTAACAGTCCATATAACAGGTACTATAGAAGTAACGTTGCAAAATGAACAGACAAATTAGACTTAGTCAGGATTAGAATACAGTTGTAGGTTGTAGATAAAAAGAACCCCAATTAAATCATAAAATTGAAAAGGTAGGATAAATACTATGGGAGGTTAAATATTCCTGTGTAGGGGTACCCATTTCCAGGTATTAAACTATGGTCTATTAACAAGTAAAAGGGTTATTGACAAATATATATTGATAAAATTAAGGAAGGGAACTTTCTGAAGTTGGTAACGAGTCTGTGATGCAGAATTAGTTTACCTAGCGGTTCTTTTTATAGTTTCCCTTCATATAACAAAATACTATTGAAATTAATTGATAGCAGAACGTTTTCTCTCCTTATATTTTCCTCAAATACTAGAGCTATCTTAAATATTGAAACGCTTCACTAGAGGAATGAAAAACAATGAGAATCTTGTTGTGGTGTGATCTTAGAACGTACAACAACGATACTAAACATCAAATAAAACTTAAAACAGAAGTTTCGTTTTGGTTACACCATTACTCAAATACCTTTAGTAGCACAGTGTTCGTGATTTAAAGTTGACTAATGACTAAATAGTTGAGGTGCAATGGCCCAGTGGTTACGGCGGCGGACTCGCGGTCGGAGGATCGCGGTTTCAATTCCCAGACCGGGCGTTGTGTGTGTTTATTGAGCGAAAACACCTAAAGGTCCACGAGACTCCGGTAGGGGGTGAGGGTGGCGACCTCTGTTGTACTCTTTCGCCCCAACTTTCTCTTACTCTTTCTTCCTGTTTCTTGAGTAAAAGCCGCGATGGACTGGCATCCCGTCCAGCTGGGGGGGGGGGGGACACATACGCCATAGAAACCGGGAAACCGGGCCCATGAGCCTGGCTAGGCTTTAAAAGGGCGCAAAAAAAGAAAATGACTAAATAACACTCGGAATAACTGGACGACAGTCAAATCGAAGAAAATGTAAATATCATCATCATTATACTCATCGTAATTGTCATCGACGTCAACATCATTATCATCATCATATAAAGTGAATATTTAATTTAACAATATCCTTAGAGCAACAAAGCCAGAAAAATATCATGAAGGTTCGCTCCTTCTATTAGCAAGAGTGTTAGGTTAAATATAGCTGGAAACTTCTTAACGTCGTTTAAACAATATCCTCCACCAACAGTTATTACGAAATGTTCAATAATACGGCGTAAAGAACTAGATATATCTATATCTAGTATTTAAGAAATCTTAACTAATTGTTCAAAGTAATCATAAATCAAAGAGTTAGCGCGACCCATCACACTAGTGCAGCCACAATTACATTAAACCTTGTCCATACAATGGCATTGGTATCACAGAAGTAGTAGCTTACCGAGCGAAGGTATTAGATAGAAATTACATAAGCCTGATAGAAATTACATAAGTCTAATGGAAAATACATTTAAGAGTACGAACAATGTAAAATTTCTACATCACAATTTCTGTACACCTTGAGTCTGAAGCAGGAAATAACTCCATTATAATTTAGTCCATAATCATCCAGAAACGCTAGATGTCATATAGATTACGTCATATGTAAACAAACATAAGTTTGTTTTTGAAGCGTTGAAATGCATTGTAGAACAAGTTTAGCTTAAAGGGTAGAGCACTCCAACTGGATATTGGGGGGGGGGGGGTTCGATCTTCATGGCTGGTTGCCGGCAATTTTTTCTGCTCTTAAAAGGATTTTATCATTTATATATACTGTTCAGAATTTACATGTTGAAAAAATATGTCTTTCATTAACGTGAATGAAACTGTGCAGCACATCTTGGAAGTACCACCAAATAATGCCTGCTCACCGCAAACAATGACTATGATAAGTGATGTATTGTATGAATATAATCCGTATGTTGAAGTGTACAATACAATCCATGCCATCAACAAGAAGAGCACTAAAGAACAAGAGAAAATCGTTAAGATTTAGAAGTGGATTGGATATCAAATGCTACAATTTACCAACTACCAATGAAACAGCTGTTGCTTTTGTGGAGATAAATTGCGCATCACCTCCACAAAGAGATATTTTAATCTGCCCTAAAAACCATCCTCCTGAGAAAATACCATATACTTCATACCACTTGAACCCCATGACCTACCCTTGATTGTTTCCACATGAATTCAGGTAGCATAGTGGCATGCAGCATGCAGAAGAATGCAGGATCCATATCCACAATAGACTGACTGTGCAGGAGTATTACATATAGAGGAGGATTTAGTGTGATATACAAGGCAACCAAATTATTTCAGCAGTATTTCGTGTATATCTATGTGATAGTAGAGGCATGCAGGTTTCAATACCAGAGGAACAATCGAGCGAAATTGCAAGTAGATGAGTACAATGGTTTAATGGATTATCTAAACAGACAAGCAGAGGATAATGCTGAGCCTGAAATGCCAGTTATTTTGCCATCATCCTTCACTGGCTTCTCAAGAAATATGTATCCGTACTTTCAGGATGCTATGACAAGTGTTGCCAATATGGCAAGCAAGGTCTCTTCATAACTTATACATGCAACACAATATGTTCAAATAATCCGAATGAAAATGAAGCAGCAGAAAACAGACCAGATTTAGTTGTCCGGCTTTTTAAGGTTCAGCTTTCTGAAATGATACATCCTTGACATACAAGTGGTTCATGTTCACGTCATTGAGTCCCAAAAAGAGATTCCCTCATTACTATGTGTTTATCATCTTAAGAAACAAAGACAAGCTTAGAAACAGAGAAGATATTGACAGAATCGTGTTAGCAGAAATCCCTGCATTAGAAGATGATCTGGTACTACATGAGCAGGTTAAAAAGTTTATGAGCTGTATGGCTCTGGAAACCCTTCTTCCCCGTGCATGCCAAATGGGTTTTGCCAAAAGAATTATCTGAAAACTTCAGTGCAAATTGGACGGTATTCTGTGCCATTTAGTGCCTTTTTGCTTAAGAAATATCGTGCGCGTATTAATGTTGAAATTTACTCTTCTGTAAAAAGCATCAAGTACATTTTGAAATGTTTACAATGGGTATGATTGTGCATCTATAGAAGTGACTAATAATGCATTATCTAACAACGATCAGAACCAGCACAACCATGATGAAATAAGAAACTATCTTGGTGTCAGGTATGTGTCGCCACCAGAAGCAGTGTGACGTCTCTCTGAATTTAAGCTTCACAATACATTACATACATATACTCCTGGAGAACCTACAGAGAGTTTGCTTCAATGAGACAAAGAGCAGGTCGTGGAAGAAACGTAGGGATAACGAGACACGACCTTTACTGCTTGGTTCAAGCTTAATGAAGATGAAAATGTAAGGAACTACCTATATACAGAAATTCCGGAACATTATGTGATCACAAATTTGTAGTCTGCACAGCCGCGGTTGAGTAGGTTTGTGAAGCTTTCACACACACACACACACACACACACACACACACACACACACACACACACACACACACACACACTATCAGCTAGCTCCACGCTATCCAGGCGTGCACCCAAGATGACATTCCTGTCGCCCACTAGCGAAACGTTCCAAGGAAAACCTCCAAATGTCTGAATAAATCTGGCTACCCCGCACCAGTCGGAGTGTACACAGCGATTCGGCTAAAAGCACTTCTTTCGCTATTGCTCACATCCAGGACCACCAACTTACCATCCAGGTCTCCAGGAAGATCGTTCGTATCTCATGATCCATGTCTTTCCTAACCAGCACTTCCACCAAACCTCGTATTCGTTTCCAACTAAAAGATATGCAGATCTCAAAGTCGTCAAAAATGGGAGCTAATATGCACGTGTCAGAAATCCTAGTCTCACTGGTATCACATTTAAACGTAGCAACCAGAGGTCATTGAGCAAGTTTGCAGTTCGACTCCAGACCACGTACATTTATGCAACTCACTCTAATATTCGCCAATGTACTTGTATAGCAATTGACCTGATCTGAGATCATGTGCTAAAACAAAAACAACTGCAGCGTGGAAGGTGCTTTGTAAGCCATTTAAAAACTCACAAAAACCGTTAGATTCACTTCAACATATAAAATTAATTTGTCAAAATATTTTCGTCGCTTTTAAACCGCTACCTGTTCACTGACAAAAGTAGCACGGAATTTTGCCAATGAAGAGGTCGCGGTTTCAAAGCGACGAAAATATCTTGACAAATTAAATTTAAATGTTGAAGTGAATCTAACGGTTTTTGTGTGTTTGTAAATGGCTTATAAACACTTTCCACGCTACAATTGTTTTTGTTTTAAAAGTTCAAAATGGATATAGGAGAAATCTTAGCGAAATGTGGCACAGAATATCCCTAGAACTGTCTAGCAAGAAACTAATTTGCTGACAGTTTTATACAAATCAATTGGAACAAGAAGTGGAACAGAGCAGACAACACACCAATAGATTGAACAATGTCTACGACCAATTTGGAAGAGCAAAACATATAGCTAGCGTGGAAATATTTAGGACTGTCGAAATGAGGTCCGCCTCAGTGGAAGATGCCAAAAAGCACTCAACAGTTACCTTAAGGAGTGATAAACACATCCCCATCCATATTTACCTTATTCAAAGGCTATTTAAAACATGAATATTAAATATACCACCAGAAATCAACATTTGCTGGTTGGTTGCAGCAGTTCTCTGACATAGAAGAGGAAATCAGTATTCTGCAGACAAAGAGAACACAGAAGTAGAATTGGTTTGGGCAGGGTATGTAGTTGTTAATACAGGTTCATCAAGAGTGTCGAGGCCATTCCGGACTTTATAATCCTACATGATGGCACAAAGCTTCACGTGGCTATTGAGAGCTGAAGGCTGAGATGTCACCTGTGTGGGGATACAAATCACCTCAAAGCCTTTTGCCCACAGTAAAGGAAATCAATACTCCTGCCGACACTATCACTACCACCACCGCCACAACAACAAAAACAACAACAGCATCAAAAACAGCTGGACTGAAACTTACAGCAGCAGCAACAATTACTGCAGCACCCACAGGGGAAACAGGGTCACCTACTCATTAACTCTAATTCACTAAGTTTCGATATCAGTGAAGCCAGACCCTCCGACTGACGAGCTTTCATGCCCACTTTTTCATGCTCTGTGTGTTGAAGAGCGGTAACACTGCTGAAAAAGGACCCAAAAAAGGGAGACCGAATTGAAAATTTTCAGCCCATAACGCTACTGAACGTAGATTTCAAGATTTTTGCCAAGGTGTTAGCAATCTAAAGCATTCAAGAGGGTCGGCCATGAATACTTGGCGGCCGGTTTTGGTCATGTTACTGTACTTGGATCACCACAATATACAGTGACATCTGCTCAGTAGTTCAGGTAAACAGTTACCTATCAGAACCATTCAGCGTCATACGCTCAGTCCGTCAAGGGTGTACCCTCTTGTTGCTTTTGTATATACTGGTTCCAGAGCCACTACTGCAGAAATTGGAGGCATTGAGAAGCGTCCTGTACGAACTAGGATGTGGGAGAAATGTATCAGCATACGCGGACAACATCACCGTCATAGTGTCGAACACCAAGCACAGAGACCTGGTCAGCACTGCTCTAAAAGAATATGATGCGATGACAGGGACAAAAATTAACCAAGAAAAATCAGTGGAATTGCAGCTCGGCATCTGAAGAGGCAGGTCCATGTCCCCTAATAACATCGTGAGATACTGGACGGAAGGGCAGGTTAAATTACTCGGAGGATGGTTTGGTCCAGATCTCCAAGTGGAGAAGCATTCAGCCAAGGTGATGAGCAGGGTAGCCAATCTAACCCAGAAATGAGCCGAGGTAAAGCAATCTCTGAAAGACAGCAAATCCTTATAGCGCATCTGTCATTTACTACTGTCTGACTATCGTGCCCTGCTCCGTTTACGTCAGACCAAACTTGAGCGCATACTCTTCCGCTTTTTGTGGAAGGGACATGCTCCACTTGTCAGGCTCTCCATTTGCTGTCAACACTCGCTGAATGGAGGACTGGCCATTCCGAGGCTGCTGATGCACAGAAATGCGGTGAGGCTACGACATCGCCAGCGCTTTCTTGACAGTGAGCAGGTTTTCTCGCCGTTTGTCAGACTCGCCCTTCCACAGCCCATGTCTTTGACTGAGCAGCAGTAACAGATCAAGTGCAGAGCGAGGCAGGGCGCTTGGCACCTGGAGTGCCGTTAGACGCTCACAATCCTCAGTCAATCGGGCAATGCGGTCAGTGGGAATTCCACTTTGGCATTCTATAGAGGATTAGTAGCAGGCAAGTGCAGATGACATTCTCGGGGAGACTCTGGGTGTCGACGAGAATTAAATGGCTTGTCTGTTCCAGAGTACTTTCGGGCCGGGGCCTATAGATAATTTCCAGAAATCCCTGGTTTAGCAGTGCTGCCGTAAGACATTTCCGGTTCAAGATAAACTCTACAGGCATGAAAGTGTCGCCAGCCGGGCTTGCCCGATACGCACACAGTACAACGAAACTGTTCTGCTTGCTCTCATCTAGTGCCCAAGTATTGCTGATTTGTGTGTTTATGTCGAACACCTGCTGCCACGTCTAGGACGAATCCGGCTATCGGCTGAGTTCATTGTGAAGATCGTCTCGCAGTCATTTTGGGCCGGGAAGGGCAGGCAGTATTTCGTTGTCTGGTAGCCTTTGCGAAAGAGGTTGTGTGATGGACCAGATTGAAAGAGCTGGAGACATACTTTTTTCTTTGGCCAAACCCTCAACTTTTTCAAGTTTCAATGTTTTTTATGAACCCTTTGTGGTTAATAAAGAAAGTGTTATTGTTGTTACGGTCCTTGTTATTAATCTTTCCTTCTCTTTTCGTTATTTCCTTTATTACTAGGTATAGTTCTACATCCAAATTACTATCCACTTTTCCATTGTAATTTGATACTGGTGATTGTGGGATCACTCAGTATTATCCATATCACCCTTCTTCTCCCTTCCAACTATTCGTTTTTGCTTTCTCTTTCTTCTTCTCTTGTTTCCTCCTTTTTTCTCTCTTCTCTTCTTCTTCTTCTTCTTCTTCTTCCTTTTGTATCTCGTCTTCTTTTTCCTCTTCTATTACTTCTTCATACCCTAACCATACTTTTATTTACTTTGGCATTGACACTGTACTTGCCCGGTTCATCTTTTCATAGTCTATTTACTTTTTTACCTTTATTTACTTTTTTGTTTCCTCCCGATATAAGCAAAACAAAGTTTGGCAGACACGAGTGGAATTAAACTAGTGCGTGTGTTAATAATATTAGCATAATGACTCTCCCTAGACAAAATAATATATATATATATATATATATATATATATATATATATATATATATATATATATATATATATATATATATATATATATATATATTCATTCCATTATTAGCCAATTGATTAAATCTCCAATTAACTAATCCATTGTTTGTTTAACTTGGTTAAACAGTAAGTCGTTTTGTTTTTTGTTTTGTCAAAGCTCTTTTGTTGCTCTCTGCAACCTTTACAGTGACTTTTCTCTTAGTCCGTTTGTCTGTCTAAGACCTTGTTGCGGGCATGTGCATGCCAATGTGTGCGTGTGCTTGTGTATTCCTGTGTCTATGTGTGTGCATGCTTGTGTGTTTGTGTATGTATGTGTGTGTATACTCCTGCTTCCGTGTGCGTGCATGCATGCTTGTATATATCTGTGATGTCTGCACGTGTGCTTGTTGCAACCCTCTATGTATGCATGGTATGCGTGTATGCGTGGTATGTGTATTCCTTGTATATATGTGTGTGTGTGTGTGTGTGTGTGTGTGTGTGTGCCTGTGCATGTGCATATCCGTGGTGTGTATATGTGCGTGTGTATGTATGATGTGTGTCAGTGAATGTATGCGTGTGCCCATGCTTGTGTGTGCATGCGTGTGCGTGGTGTGTGTATGATCGTGTGTTTCTGACTCCCTCTGTGTGTGTTTGTTTGGTGTGTGTGTGTGTGTGTGTGTGTGTGTGCCTTTGTGTGTGTATGCATGTCTGTCCGTACTACCTATTTACCCACCGACTTACCTATCTATCAATCTATCTATCTATCTATCTACCTATTTACTTGTCTATCTCCCCACCTATCTACCTACCTACATAACTAATCTATATAACTAACCTAACCACCTAAAAACCTACTTACTTATCTTCCTACCTATTTACCTACTTGACTGCCTACTTACGATTGTACCGCTGTATGTACACTGGGTGGCTGATATCCGTGGCATTAAAGCATCTCTACCTCTTACGTGTATTTCCTATTTAGTATGGGTAATGTTTCATTTATGAGGACGTACTCTTGTAATTGTCAGTGATGGATCCTTTGGGCGTTGATAGATTATGACGACTGTTTCTTGTCATTATACTCTCTACAGTGTTTGTTCAGCCTCTCCGCTATACTCCTAGAGGTCTCCCTAATGTATGTCGTGTTTCTGTCCTTACACACTCCTATGCACTTTATGCTGTAGACTACGTTCCTAGTCTCACAGTTAATACTGGGGTTAAAGTTACATACTACACAGTTCTCATTAGTGCATGTGGTATTTTCGAAGGGGCACATCCTACATAACTGTGATCTGAGGGAGGGAGGGAGGGAGGGGGAGGGAGGGGGGAGGGAGGGGGGAGGGAGGGAAGGAAGGAGGGGAGAGAAGGATAGGGGAGGGAGGGGAGGGGAGGGGAGGGAGAGAAGGATCGAGCGATCGATCAATGGATGAATTGATGGATGCATATCTGGGTGGATGGAGGGATGAATTGCTTGGTGTATGGATGGTTGGATAGATGGAGGTATGTATCAACCACTCGGTGAATGGATGCATCGATGGTTGGATGCATACATGCATGGAGAGATGTATGCATAGGTAAATGGTTGGATATATAGACGAGCTGATGCATGTATGCATGGGTGGATGCTTAGATGTATAGCTACATGGATATGTGGATGGATTGTTAGAAGGATGCATGTATCAATGGATGAATCGATGCATGGATGAACACAAGGGTGATGAATGGGATGCATGGATGAACACAAGGGTGATGAATGGATGCATGGATGGTTGGATTGATAGGTAGATAGATGGGTGCATGCATGGCCGTATGTATGATAGGGTGTATGCATGTGTGTATGAAAATATTGAATTTATGAATCCTTCGACCTGTGTATTGTAGAAGACGTCGATGTATAGATGCACATGTGTATGAATGAATACATGACTGAATGAATGCATCGATGAACTGATGCATAGATGGATGCATTTGATGGCTGGTTGCATTTGATGGATAGATGCTTGAATGCATTGATATATACTTGGATGTATGCATAAATGCATTGATATGTGGTTAGATGGATGGATGGATGAATGGATGGATGGAGGGATGGATGGATGGATGGATGGATGGATGGATGGATGGATGGATGGATGGACGCCTGCATAGACAGTTTGATGAATGGGTGGATGGGTGGATGGATGAAGTGTTGGTTGGATTTATGAATGGATGAATGGATGCATGCATGGATAGACTGATTCATTGATTAATTGATTAATGAATGCATGTATGGATGAATGGATGGTTGTTGCATGGAGGATTTAGATGATTGTATGAATGTTTGGATGAATGCATGTTTTGATGTCTGGACGTGGGTGGATGGATGGTTGGCTGGATGGATGGATGGATGGATGGATGGATGGACGGATGGACGGATGGACGGATAGATGTATGAGTAGATGCAAGGATGGATGCATGGATAAATTGCTGGGTGACTGCATTAATGGCTGGTTAGATGTTTGGATGGATGAACTCAGGTGAGTTGATTGAAGAATCCATGCGTAGAGGAATGGATACATGCATATAAGAAAGGGTGTATGCATAGAGGGTTACATGGATGCATGGATGCATGCATGCATGGCTGGATGCATGACTAGTTGCATGCATACATGCATTCATGCATGGATTGAGATATGGATGAATTGATGTTTGGGGGATTTCAGAGATGGACGGAGGGATGCACTAGTAGATGTATCTTTCGTTTGATGGACAGATGAACGGATGTGTTGATAGATGCATGGTTGGATAGGTGAAACCATGATTGTATGAATTAATTCTTTGGTGGTTCAATGAATGGGTGATGCATGCACGAATGTGTGGATAAGTGCATATTTGATTGAATTGATGCATAATTGTATAGTTAGATGCATGGTTGCTCGAATGGATCCATGGATTTATGGGATGCATGTAGGTATTGATGCAAGTAAGGATGAATGCCTGCAGGAATGGGTAGATGCCTATGTCAAATGCAAAGGTAAATACACAACTGGTTAAAAAAATTATACGAAAGTAAGGTTGTCATTCTTTCGAGAATGCTTCGTTCTAAATAACTTTTACTTGTTTGTCATTTGACTGCGGTCATACTGGAGCACCACCTTAAAGGGGTCTTAGTCGAAGAAATCGACCCCGGGACTTATTCTTTGTAAGCCTGATACTTATTCTATCGGTCTCTTTTGCCGAACCATTAAGTTACAGGAACATAAATACACCAACATCGGTTGTCAAGCAATGATACGGCGACAAACACAGACACAGACATTCACACACAAATATATACATGCATATATGTGTGCGTGTGTGTGTTTGTGTGCGTGTGTGTGTATATACAACGGGTTTCTTTCAGTTTCCGTCCACCCACAAGGTTTTGGTCGACCCGACACTATAATAGAAGTCACTTGCCCAAGGTGCCACACAGTGGGACTGAATCCAGGACCATGTGGCTGGGAAGCAAATTTCTTACCACCTAGCCACGCCTGGCAGCTGTTAAAATAATTTATGTATTTTTATTCACTTTTGCCAAATCTTGTATCGTTTGTAAATATCTAATATGGAATGTGAAAGTATATAAACAGAAAAGGAGATGGCCTTGTATAACCTGTAACGAAATAAAGATTTACGGCATATCGTCTGCTTTTCTAAACTAATCAGTGAGCAGTTTTAGATATGAAACGTATTTAGGTGTCCCAATTACATTTCTTCAATTAATTTTGTTTTATCGTTTAAATGTACTTGCAATTCTACTTATAATTTATTCTATTGGTTAGAGCAGGCGACAAAATTTTAAACTATGGCAATCTATCTGTCTGTGTGTATGAATAAATAAATAAATAAATATATATATATATATATATATTTACTCTTTTACTCTTTTACTTGTTTCAGTCATTTGACTGTGGCCATGCTGGAGCACCACTTTTAGTCGAGCAAATCGACCCCAGGACTTATTCTTTGGAAGCCTAGTACTTATTCTATCGGTCTCTTTTGCCGAACCTCTAAGTTACGGGGACGTAAACACACCAGCATCGGTTGTCAAGTGATATTGGAGGGACAAACACAGACACACAAACATATACACACACATATATATACATATATACATACATACGACGGGCTTCTTTCAGTTTTCCGTCTACCAAATCCACTCACAAGGCTTTGGTCGGCCCGAGACTATAGTAGAAGACACTTGCCCAAGGTGCCACACAGTGGGAATGAACCCAGAACCATGCGGTTGGTAAGCAAGCTACTTAACACACAGCCACTCCTGCGCCTATATATATATATATATATATATATATATATATATATATATATATATATATATATATATATATATATATATATATATATATATATATATATATATATATATATATATATATATATATATATATATATATATATATATATATATATAT